>NC_079362.1:3554277-3854277 GCF_029582105.1 Oenanthe melanoleuca | reverse complement strand
TCTAATAATGCTAAAATACCAATAAATTCTTAAAATATTTCTCAGTTCCTTTGGGATGTGGGAACTGAAAATTGAAGTCTTTGTTCTCAAAAAAAGCTTGATGATAATGCTGTTTGCTGAAAAGGTATTTATTGAAATATTTAAACTTGAGTTTCCCTGTGTACTTTTTAGAATTATTATGGATTTTGATGTGATTTTGACTGTGATTTTTACTCCTGTGTATTTATTTCTGTATTTTAATGGGACAGATCTCTTTAGACAACTAAATGTTAATGCCAATGCTGATTCATTGCCAGAAAATGTTTGGTTTCAATACATTAAAATTACAAGAGGAAAAGAATCTTAGTAAAAAAACCTGGATATCTCTTATTACTGGCTTAATATTTCAATTGTTCTTTTCTCTTCTCTTCTTGCATATTTATTATATATAACCAAGGTTTTATAATCATGGTTATGCATAGCATTTCTGAAACTGGGTAAATACATATGCTTAAGTAATTTAAGTAATTATTTCTTTGAAGCCAAAGAAACTGCTATGTTAACTTTATCCTTTTTAACTTTATGCATACAGAATAGTGTCTGTGTTTTTAATCTAAACTTTCAACACTATGAGTTTTGAGACTAGGTTAATTGAGGATATGAGAGTTCAAATGCTGTGGTTTTATTTTGTGGCAGAACTGTAATTTCGTTACTGAAATGCAAGGTTTTTCCTTGCCAATCAAAGATGTCTCACATCTTTTCAAGGACCATTTTTGGCCATCATATTCCTGGAACTCTTTAGCTATTTCCTTTCAGATTGAATTAATTAGACCTATAGAAGTTAAACTGACATTTTGGAAGGTGTGTTTTTTTAATGTAATGTGTGGTGATTTTGATAGGGGGAAAGATGCTCGTTCTCTGTCCAGATGTGGCATTACTTCTGCTGTGCTCTTCATCATGATCTATGGACCATTCTACCTCCAAAGACAGCCCAGGAGATTCTTACAGATGTACTAGAGCGATCTTTGGATATTCTGGCCTCCAGATACTGTCAGGTGTGTCCGAGTTACAAAAGAACACCACAAATCAGGTAATGGTTGTATATTTAATGCACCATTTTGACAGATAAAATAATTAAATTTTAGTTTTCTATTCTTCACTGCTTTGATTCAAATTTCAATGTTATTGAACATGGCAGAGAGGATAGACCAAATCTATTTAAGTATATTTAGTAGTTATATTGCAAACTGGGTGGAATCAAAGGCCACTTTCAACTCTCTGTGAAATTGTTTCACAAACTGCTTGATTGGTTTGAAAGCCTCACAGTGAAAGTGCATTGAGGATTAGTGATGCAACCAAAAATGCGGACAAGCGTCAGGATTAGAATCAACGTTGATTCATTAAGAAAATTTAAGTTTTCCAGTATAATTTGTGTTTTTATAGCACTTCTAAAGTGAAAGAGCTACAAGGTCACATCAAAAGATTTGTCAGAATGATTGTGGTGTAGAAGGAGAGAGGAGAAAGAGGCTATTCCTTTTTCTGTCATTTTAGGAAATAAGAAATTGGAAGTTTTTCTTGTTGCAATTCTTAACGTTTTGCCAGAGCAGAGGTCTTTTTGAGAAATACTAAAGCAGGTGTCTTCAGGTGGAAGTTCATCCTACCTTTGTCCTTTCTATCCACTGTCTTGTAATGAATAAATAGGTGTATTTCTCCTAACAGAATCCCACAAAATTACAGAATGGTTGAGGTTGGAAGGGACCACACTGGGTCATCTGGTCCAACCTCCCTCCTCAGGCAGGTCATCCCAGAGCACATAGCACAAGGCCAAGGCCAGACAGCTTTTAGATGTCTCCAGTGAGGGGGAATCCACAACCTCTCTGGGAAATCTGTTCCAGTGCTTGGTCACCCACAAGTAAGAAAGTTCTTCCTCGTATTCAGGTGGAACTTCCTGTGCACTGGATTCTGACCATTGCCTTTTGTCCTATTGCACAGCACCACGGAGAAGAGTTAGAGTTTGTAATTTTAGAGGTTTAGAGACACTAAACATATTCTGTGTGAGCTAAGAGTTACATGCTGTCATCTCAAGTTTTATTATGAGAAAGGAGTATTGTTATGAGAGCTCAAGCAACTTGCACAAGATCACATTCTTGAAATGGGTAAGAAAAAAAACAAAGTTTTATTCTACATACCTATCTGTGTGCTCTATTCCTGCAATAACTTACTGTAATCAGGCTCTTCTGTATCTTTTGGTACAGAGAGATTTCCTGAAAACTTGCCTGGAAATTTTTTTAGGGAAAAGTTCCCTGAAATATGAAAAATGCAATATTACTTAAATATCATATTAGTAAATCCCATATGAATTTACTTTAAGCTAGTAAACAAGAAAGAACTTTCCACATTGTCATTTTGTAGAAAAGTTGCATATTCGTTAAGGTGATTCTTGAATTTTTCATTAAGTAAATTGAACTATCCAGTCATGAATTATTGAAAAAAAAATACTCCATATAATTCAATATATTTTATCACAGAATCTTTACAAATTATTTAATACTGTTGTAGTTTGTGAGGGAATCTTTTCTCCCAATGGTTCTTCAAATGGTAGAGAACTAATGTGTAATATGGACAAATGTCTGTTTATGTGTGTTTGCCTAGATTTTTCAAAAATAACATGATCCTTAAAAGTGCATATGATCCCATGTGCATCCATGGCTTTTAGGTACTTATGTACTTTTTAAAGTCCACGTATTTTTTGTGTTATTCACATGTCTCCTGTGTATTGTATGTCACCACAGTCTTGTGAGATTATTTTGTTGTAGTTTGGATTCTTGCTATTGTTCAGGCCAATGACATGATCCTCTGCCAACCAATATCAACAAGCAACAGATTACTGATTCAGAAACGTTCCATATGTACAAAATTGCATGGAGTTAGTTTTGCAAATTGAAGACTAAGTTCCTTTGTTCCTATTTTTTTTCCCCATCAGGATTTGGAAATAGTATGTACATTTTAATTATAAAAAACCAAAATTTATATTTATTTACTTTTAGTTTAGAAGTAAATTTTAAATTGTGTAGTGATACTATCCTTTGAAAAAGAGCATTTCCAAATTTTTAAGTAGTCTTTTCACTAGTTTCAGTAACAACTTCTCTGTGGAAGAGTTGATTTTTTGCAGAGTAGTGGGTAGAGACTTCCTGCATCGCTGAAGAGGAAATTTGAAGTCCATGCTATGATTCTGGTGTTTTTATCCTGTCAGAGAAAATGTCTGTTTAATTGGAATTTACCACTATCAAGATGTCTTAAGTAATGTTATTCTTGGGCTTTTTTTTCCGTACAGAATTGATATTGCAGCAATTTTGATGTCCACTGAAGATATGCTCTGGTCAATTTGTAGTTCTGTACAGGAGTTTCTAAATCCACAGCAAGACAGAGATCTCAGGATCTGTAAAATACATAGCCACTGCAATAGTCTGATCTCTGTGCTGGCTATTTTAACTTCACCCCTGAAGAATTTGTATGAGTGAGTATGAAATAAACATTCAATTTGAGATAAAGTTGCTTTCTGAGTTAACACAGTTAGACATACAAGGTGAATTTTTGTCTTGAAATCAAATGCAATGCATAGTATTGGCACATTTTAATAGTCTTTGGCTGTTTCTTAATTTGACCCCATTCTTATTTTTGTGATCTTACCTAAAGTCCAATTATATCTGCTGAGATGTTATTAGCTTTGGATCAAACTCCTGCTGTACGTTTCTTTTCTGTTAATAACGTAGACCAGAGTGAATGCCTGGGTTGATTTTCTCTGTGACAAAACTAGTAGAATTTGATTAGTTATTACTGCCCCAAATTTGGAATTTATTTTTCCAGTTAGTAATTTTTTTTTTTATATATATATATGGTATTGTTGATCTGAAAACATTTACTACTGTGGTACCAAATACTTTGGCAAGGTTTTCAAGGACTTCGTCATTCATCAATTGAAAAAGAAAAATCACCCTACTAGTTCAGATTTATCTACTTTAGGCTTCCAGCTAAATCAGAATGTTCTGTTGCCATCTGATAATGTTTCTAGAAGTACTGGAATGTAAAGATAATTTACTAAAATGATCATCTCGTTACATGACCAGTATGCTTTAACAAATACAGTTAAAAATGTAAAAATATAGAATATCTATATTTATAAAATCATGTATTTGCAAGTCACAGCTGTAAAAAATGGACATGTAACCTGCACTGAAATTGGATCTGAGTCTTTGGTTGATAAAATTCTTCTATATTCAGTTGGAAACACCTTGATACAGTGAATTTTAGGTACCGTACCTAGATCTGTTGTTTACTGGGGTATGTGTAGTTCATTACATCAAGAATCTATCAATAATGAATTTAAAAGTTATGCCCGATTTTAAAGGAATATTAATCTTTCATCAATTCTCTCTGCAATTATATTGCATAATCACAATTTCCATCTGTTATCTTGGCTCTATATCTTTCAAACCTTTGATGGAATCAACTGAAAGTGAAATCTTTTCTTTTAAATCTATCATGCTGTCTTTTGCTACTGGAAGTTTTCTCTTAGGTGCCTAGAAGTCATTTAATCTTTAGACTTTTCAGGAAAATTCTGTGTAATCAGAAAAGTGGCAATGATGAAACATTCTTCCAGGAGTTGCGTAATATTATGAATGGCTCATTTCCAACTTACTAGAGAGGCTGTATTCTCTATTGCTTAAGGGAACTAAAAATATTCAAATTTTTAAATTATTTTGTGGAAATTGAACAAAACCATAATGATTCTGAAAAATTAGTAATATCTTTAACTTCAAATAAGGTGATTCTGTTTTCTCATCCTAAGTTTTTGGTCTAGAGTTTCTTTTGTGTGACGAGGTTTCTTAGATCTGGTCCAAAATTCACCTTTGAATCTTGAGTCATCATTTAATACTTGTTTTTCTGTGCTTCATGTCTCTCCATCCTTCTGTGGCCTTCCTGAAGTATCTTTAGCATAATGGAAATGTTGCTTGGAAAGGACTGCTGGAGGTTGTCTAATCCAGCCTCCTCCTCAAAGCAGAACAATCACCAAGAGTAGTCAAGCATGACTGTGTTATGCTGACTCAACTGACACATGCCAGCCTCCAGGAACTGAAGTTTTACAACTTTTTTGTGAAGCCTGCTCTGCAGGTGTGATACCTTAGTGCAAAATGCTGCCTCATATCTAGTGTGAACCCTCAAAGCTGCTGGCTGTAATTTGCTGTATCACGTCGGCCCCCGCTGAGAAAAGTTGGTCAGTGTTGTCTTTTTGGTTACTCTTTGGGTGGTTGCAGGCTGCCATTAGATGAATTGACCACCTTAGCCACCTTTTCACCAGTGTAAAGGTCTCTAGGGCCCTCAAACATTTCTTACAGATGATTCAGTTTAGTTTTCTCCAGTTTTCTCACATCCTCCTTGAACTGCAGGCTCAACAGCTGGACAAAATATTCTAGGTAAGGCTTAAACTGTTGACAAGTAGATGAAGTAAATCACTTTGTTTTAGTTGCTATGTTCCTCCTAATAAAGCCCAGTGTGTGGTTTGCATTTTTTCTAGTGATGATATACTGTTGCCTTGTCTTCAACACCATGCTGTCCATAAACCCCAGGTTTGTGGCTGGGTAGGGTGGCACTCAGACAAGTCAGTTCCCAACCTGGGTTCTTGTAATTCTGTAGCTGGCATAAGCAGTTGCTCTTTACCTCAGTCAACTTTGTGAAATTCTGTTGGCCCAGTCCTCCATGAGTAGGCACTCAGCTGTTTGTTGTGTTAAATACTGTCTGCTTGCCCAGTTCAGTGTCACCTGAAAATGTCACAAGCAACTGTTCTCTGTTGGCTTTAGTCCACATTGTCAAGGACTTGTTGAACAAGGAGTCTCTAGAATGTGCTCCCCTAATCTACTGAGTGTTGCTATTTTCCTGCTGCTTACTCAAACCTCTGAAATAAGAGGATTTTCATACTTTTGAATTTCCAATCATCATTGTCTTACTCACTGACATGATTGTTCAGTTCAAGTAGCTCGGGTTTCATGTAGTAGATTGCACTGTTTCAGTGCTGCCTGTGAATACACAGCAGAGTGCAATGCCATTCTTTACTCATTAGTTTGAAGAGGAGTGTGGTGGTTTGTATTAATTTCCTGAAATAGTTCACTGTCAGGACCAGCAGGCTTCCTCTGTGTCTGACAAAAAACCAATCAGTGACCGGTTTTGAGAATTGGCAACACGTTAAACAGCTGAGAAGGCTGAACATGCCTCTGTGAATATGCATTTTGAAACAAACAGGCCCAGGAAGTGCCCCTTCTTTTCTTCTGCCTGAGAGGAATGTCGGGTTTGTCTTTACAAACAAGCTGTGGATCTGCTGGTAGGTAAGGCTAGCACTGAGAGATAAAAGAAACAATGGGATGGATTCCACTGATTGATATTTGCCTTTAAAAACAAACTGTAGGTTTGCTGTTAAATGAAATTGGGTATTAGAAGATGAAAGAAACAATGGGGAAAAACTATGAATTCTGTAAGAAGTAAAAATTAAAAGGAAATAGGGGAATTAGAAGGGAATCTCAGATGTCAGGCGTTCCGGGAAGTCTGTGCCTCTCAAGTAACTCAGTCCATGGGGAAAGAGAGAGGGAAAAGCGGCCGGGAAAATGGGATAAAAGGAGGCTGCGTCCTCCAAACGCTTGAGAGATTTCAGGGGAATGCCCCATGGCCTCTCCCTTTATTCGAATAAAATAAAAGGACTCCTCTGTCTCATTTTTGGACATAAACCTCTGGTGTTTGTGGATTAATTTTCCTGACATGCCTGAGTAAAAGGTACCAGTGGCGTGGCCAGGGCCGGGCTGGCACCGCGCAGGGCTCAGGAAGCCGCCGGGAGCTCGGCTGCTAAATCCCAGCCCTGCCTCCCAGGCCAGGGGGCCCGTGGCTCGGCTGAACATCTAGCCAGCATTAAACCTGTGCCCTGCCGCCTGTAAGGAATGGGACACCACCTCCTTTTTCAAGGCCTTTATTGAGAATCAGCTCTGTGGGGGGTGCCCTGAGGGATCAAGCGCACTGCCGCTGCTTCCAGTGGACAGTCTGGAGGAGGAGGAGTTCACCTGTGCTGTGCAGCAGGGCCAGAGCTTCCATCCTCACAGGAGTCCTTAGGAAGAAGCTTGCTGGCTCTTGGCCTAGGGATGTCATCTGGCCGAGTGCTGTTTAAGTCATGGCGACAAGGTGAAAAAGCTCTGGTTGGTGATTTCATCTTCACTGTGTTCTCAACCTGGGAATACCATATTTTAGTCTTGTAATATATAATATAATGTAATTCGTGTAAAGTTGTGAATTAATGTAAAATAAGCAATGTGTGTATGAGTAAAGTAAGAAAAAACTTAAAAACCAAAAGCTGCAAAGGGAGGAACAGGGGTTGCTTAATCACAACACTGTAACTTCCAAAAAAAAGCTGAAGAGCTGGGTTAGCAAGACATGGACGTAGCCGTGGTGAAGATGGCTCTGTCCAGAGAGCACCCAAAAGATAAGAGCCAGATAAACACCCACAATTAAGGTAATCAGAGCCATCAAGAAAAATACATCTGAATGCCTGTTTCCAGTAAATCAAAATCTGCAAGTTAAATCTCAGTCCCATCTTCCTGTAAACCTGAACTTGCCTTCATCAGAATTCATCAGCTCCCAGGATATGGTTTTGTCCAGCCCAACGCGGTGAAAGAAAACTACATGAATATTCTGAATGACAAGAGAAGACAAAGACCTCCGCTCCGGGCAAGGAAAAGCTGTATAAAAACTGGACTAACCAAAGCTGCTTGGTGAACATTTGGGGATTTGGAGCGATAGAGTTCAAATCATTGTGTGTTCACCCGATGCCGACCCCGGGCTCGGCGCTGTCCTTTTTAATTGTGGCTGTCGAGGACGGTGTTTCTGTCGCAAAATAAATATCGTTTATTTTAATCATATTTAATTCGGTTTGATCTTGTTTTTATCTATAACAGTCTTAGTTGTAATGCTGGCTCATTTATTTTAGGGGTTTTTACCATTGAATGGAATCCCATGAGTTCTTGCTCATGTGCTGTTTTGGAGGGGACAGTGGAGGTGGGCGTAGATACCACAGTAGGCACAAATTTATGCCTTGCAAATTTATTATCAGTATTTTAGCTTTCCCTTCAAACCAAATTGTAATAGATTTCTAAGATCATCATCTGAATTGTAAAATTTAATTTGAGCCAAAATTTCTTTTATATATATTAGAAAAACAGTATTTTTCTATAAGCTTGGGGCATGGATACAAGAGTAGGTACTGGGGCATGGGAAGGGACAAGCAGCTAGGAGTATTAACAGTTTACAAAGACATAAAACATTAACAACAAATAGTCAGCACAAACATCAATTATAGTCAACTGGGTAGGCACACAACAACTGGGTAGACACCTTGTAGGGAAGAACTTGCATCTGGGAATTTTATTCCCACACCGCTGGCCTGGGCCAAGCTCCCCTGCAGCCAGTGGGGTGTTGGGCCAGGCCCCCCTGAAATGGAATGTAATTCAAACAACCAGTTTTCTGGCTGGGCCCTTGGGATCCTAGCCCGGCCCCAGCACGGCTCCAAAAGACTCTTTATCATAAATAGCTCGTGGCCATGGCTAGGCATCACTGCTGGTGTGGTCTCTTTGAGCCTGAGATCACTCACCATACAACATTTGATGGTCTTAGAGTTCGTGTTTTCCCAACTCGAGCACCAAAGAAAGGTCAGAGGCTGTTTTCTGAGGTTTCCAATGTTGTTCATTCTTTCTTATATAAGTAATTCTTTCTCTGACTTCTAGAGGTCTGTCTGGCAGGTCAGTCAGAGGCACTCTGCCTGCCCAGAGGGCAGGTCTTATCTTTTATACTATAAATTACATACATGATGTTTACAATTACTTTCCAATACATGACACTTACATTGCACTGTCCAGCTTTCTCCCAAACCAATCCAGAAATGCCATCCTAACCCAAAAGATGGATGCCACGAAGAAGAAAGAAAGAAAGAAAGAAAGAAAGAAAGAAAGAAAGAAAGAAAGAAAGAAAGAAAGAAAGACATACCACGCCAAAATTTCTCCGTCTTAGCTTTAAAGCCCTTATTTCAAATTATTCTATAAATTCACTTTTCTACCTTCTAACAATCTAATTTATGCTCTACTTATTTATTGTGACTTGCAATTCTTCCCGTAATGATGGTAATTTTTTCCAGGGACTGAGATCAAGCCCACAGGGGTGTTGGGCACTGTGCCAAGGCCTCTGAGCCCCCTGCCCGGGTCTGGAGGCATCCAGGGAAGCCAGGGAAATATCCTGGATTCCCACAGCTAGGAAGAGATCCCATGACCACCTGCAGGCCCAGGCAAGATATCAAATCCGTTATTGCCCAGATGAGACTTGCAGACACTTTGTTCTCTCTTCTGAGTGAAAGAGAAGGACTGAGATGAAGATATGCACAGAAAAAGCATGAAAACACTGAGGTCAGGCAAAAGGAGGAAACAGGTCCTAGATGAGGGAAGGAGAGTTGTGGACTGAAATTTCTCTTTTTTTAAGCTGTGGAGAAGATACTCTTATTTCCCTGTAACTCATAGAAAATGCATTTTGAGGTGGATGAACCATTCACATTGAGGCCATGGGCAAAGGCATTTGTGTTTGAAGTAAGCAGATATTGAAGCAACCGGGATCTCATGAGAAGTTTGAACACAGAGAGATGAAGATCCCTGTTGCCTCCCAGGGAAGAAGAAGAAAGATCTCTGTTTTCAAAGACAAAGAGAGCTTTTGTGAACAGATACAATCCTTAAAGTGTGCCACATAATTAACACGGTCCTCAGTAACAGTTTTGGCACGGCTGTTAGTCGAGGAAGGAACTTTTACACAGTGATCGAATTTCCATCCTCCTGGGCAGCTGATACCTGTGACATCGAGGTCCCAAGAGAACTGTTTCTTGTGGAGACGTCTCCATAGTCTGAAGAAAAGTCTCCTCTCACTATGGAAACTGGTGAAAGACTACTTTTAGAGATGGCAAACTGACTGATTTGTTTCTGTACATTGTCAGTGTGAAAGAAAAGAAGTTGTGGGGGGAGGAGAAGTGCTCTAAAAGTCTTATTCTGGGTCATTATTTTTTTACCAAGTTTGTACGAAGTTTTCTTGTTCCAAGTTTGAGCCTGTTTTGCCTTCCTCCTAATCCTATTTCACAGCAGGAAATAAGTAGATAATTCTAGTGGGTGCAGTGTCAATTTAGCCAGCACTAGACCCACCACAAGGAGTAAATTATCTAAATTATCTAGGCCTCAAAGCATAGACTCTCTTCTGCCTCAGGTTGAGGGTTGCTTAGTTTGGAGCAGATCTGTTCTTGTGCTTGTTCTGATATTCTTTGGGTTTTTTTGTACTAAGTAGGTCATGATAGTCTGTAAAGGAAGAGAGAAAAAGTGAAGTGGGTGCACCTTTTTGTGATTTCATACTATGAATTATTATATCTTCTTTTTCTCAACAAGATGTCAGGTAAATTATTTAAATGCTGAGAGAAGCATTTAGGGAGCCTATTGGGAAAATTGCTGTCTATTGTTGTAAATTGAATGTCATTCAGTATTAAAGACTGAGAACATTTCCCTAATATATGAGTTATACCTCATGAAGTTGCTTTTTAGTAGGGTTTATTCCTTATACAGACAAAAATGGTGCAAACACTACAAGGAGATACTGTTAGGATGCATCTTGCTGGCATCTCATCTTTTCACACCTGCACTCAGGCTTACAGGATCAATTCTCACCTTGTCATACTTGACTGAAGAATAAACTACTATAACTTGAAATCTTGCTTTGGTATTAAATCCACTATCTGCTGCTTTGAGACAATAGGCAGCTGCTTTAGCATAACTTGAAGAAAAAACAAGTGTCCTACCAGCTATTATTATACTTCTGTTAGAAGAGTAGTTAAGTTCAGCAGTTTGGTACAGAGTTGGATTTTCCTGGCAAGAATTACCTAGCCAGCAGTGGACATTAAAAAATTGTATTGAGAATTACTGTATTATCATTAGACACTTGGGTTTTTTTAATAGTATTTGAAGCTATTCTAATATTTCAACAATCTTTAAAACCCTCAGATTATGTCACTTCAAAAACTTCTGTAGAGATTTAGTATAAGCAAATAAGTCAGAATACAAAAACCTGCCCTGTGCTCCTTCTTAGGGTACAGCTGAGACTCTTAAGGATACAGCTAAAAAGTTATACTTAACAAGCTGCTTTAGTCTAGAATTCTCTCAAATAGTTCCTACACAAGCAATAGACAAAATGTTGTCCTTTTTTAAAATTAGATTGCTAACCAAAATGTATTTGTCACACTTTTGTGTAGGATGTTTGCTCTATACTTTACTATATTCAGAAAAAAAATATTTCAGTGGAGGAGAAATATTTCTTTTTAAATTTCATAATATTGAAATTACTGTCCTTAAAATAATCCTTTTTCAGTGTGTGTTCTTCTTTTGGCTATATTAGATTCTCAGCTTTATTTTAATCTTCAAGTTTATGTGAATTCACAAAGAACAGATATTCACTGTGCTGATTGTTCTGCTCAGATTTTGTTTACTTAAGATCATTTAGATATCCGCAGTAAATTCTTTCTATTATTTTTATATTAGTGAGACTGTTTTCCAAATAGGACAGCCTACCTTTCAGTGAAATTAAGAAACTATACACCTGTCTTTCTTGTTGAAAAAGTATAATTCTCTCTCTTCTTTTATCTAGGCCTAATAGACATGGTAGCTATAGTTCTGAATTACTTTAGATGAAAGATAAAAAATTCACAGTAAAGTAAGATGAAAAGTAAGGCACTTGTGAAGTGATAATTGTTTATATTTAATGGAGGATGGATGTAACAGGCTAGAATTCCTCTCTGTTGGAACTGTATACAGTGTGAATGAGAATAAAAAGGGAAGAGGCCAAGAGGCATCCATTACTATCATACATTATTGAATCATAGTAGAATCCTAGAAGATTATACAAATACTAATAATTTATTACTAGGCAATAAATAAAGGCAAATATTAAATTATAGAATCTTGTTATTACACATATCTGTAATACAATTATATAATTAATTAATAAAATATTTCATTTTTAGTATCTATAGATTTTGCCTCTCTCATCATTTGAGTAAGTGAAGTATTACAAAAGTGATATCTAGTCACAATCTCGTTTTTCTCTAGTCCTTTGCTTTTGAAGACAGCCAGTATTCCATTTCTCTCAAGCCAGTGAAGGTCCGAAGCTTCAAGGTTCAAAGTCTCTATATGCTTACATGTCAGTCAGTATCATTTCAAAAGATACTTTACATATTGTTATTATAAAAGTGTTGAAAATACTGTGCATTTTTGTTATGCAGGAAGAAAAGAGCTGTAGAAATGAATGGCTGAAGAGAAATTGGCTTATTGAATGCATTTTCAAACATAGTTTTAAAATGTGCTATATGGAATAAAAATACAAAGAAAACTTGAATAACAGTTATTAGATACCGAGTTTCAAAGAGTGAAAGTGAATAAAATATATATTTTTTACAGTACATAGGTAGTATTGCAATTATGTGTTTGCCTACACGTATTAAGAGTATTTATCATAAGATATACTTAGTAGTAGTGATCCAAGGGGATTTTTAGTCTCCCAGGTCATTCAGAAGTATTTGGTTTCTTCCAGGACATTTCTGGATAATTCTGATGAACATCTTCCTCAAGATTTTTCAGAAGTCTTTTATCATCCATTGCACTGGTTATTTTGCATACCATCATCCTGTTTTTTCCTTCTGAAGTGAGTATCAAAAGTTGATTGTTGTAAAAGGATCACCAGATAGTCAGTATTAGTCAAATATTGTTACATTTTGAAGAGTATATCTGAATAAATGTCTAATTAATATTCTGATTTTTAGAAGTCATAGCAGCATTTTTTAATTCATTCCAGACTTCTCTAATCTTTGAGAGTCTGAAGAAAAGTTGCACTGAAAGCACTGTATTTTGCTAGTCTATTAATTATGTTTGATATTTGAATTATCTGTAATGCTTTCTGTCTCTAATTAAAGAGTATATGACAATATACTTGACAACACAGAAGTTCAGCACAGTTGCTGTTCTAAAGGACTTATAATTAAAGGGGAGATAAAGAATGTATGCCTTTCTGTTTAGGATTGCTGTTTAAAAAAAAATATTTGGTACATAAATAACTCATTGAACAATATGCTGCTTGATCGTAGTTGAATTTTTTGGAGATTATCCAGTTATTAGAAGAGCTTCACTTTTCTGTGTCACTGCATATAATGACAAGTGACATAGAAGATACATGCTACCAGCTGTGCTGTTGTTTGCTTTCTAATTTTGAAACTGAGGCGCTCCTGCACCAGTGTAGATCCTCTCCTAACCCCTTCACCTCCCCTCCTCCTTTTCAAGGTTATTTCCTGAGAGGTTTTCCTGAAAAGCTGTGAGATGTTGCTGGTTTTTTTCTGAGAAATAATTTTTATATTTTGGAGGAGTACGTTATCAAATGAGTGGTGACCTATGGATGACCCATTTGCTTTGGATTTATTACCTCTTTCCTAGTACCCACAATATTTTTCTTCCCAATAATTTTACCTCATACTACACAAAACACACTGATTTCTCTCCATAGGCTCCACTCCTAGCTACATGTCATCATCCATCCAGTTCTCTCCTTCCCTGGTGCCTCTGGTATCTATGGAACCAGAGAGGATATATGTTGTGGCTGCATCAAAATCATGTGGTTCACTAACTACATGCAAAACTGAGTTGAATAACTGGTGAATTCAGAATGTGTCCTGCTTGAAATAGTAATTTAAGTTCTTACAAAGTGTGAAAGATCACGTGTGTTTATCAAGCTTCCTTTAGCAAGGAACTTTGTCAGTGACTTTTTACGTTATGCATGGTTGGAGAGAAAGGAGAAGAGAAGGGATACAGTAGATGGAATGACTGCATAAGAAGGGAATCTAGTCATCCATTTCTGGAAAATTTATGCTCCATTAAGTTTTCATTGCAGAAAAGACAGCAAGTTTTTTGATGCCCTCATGCAAGGCCAGATTTCAAAATCTAAATTACACTGTGAAGTGTGAGTTTTGGAAGATGATTTCATGAGTACCCTATGCTTTGTAACAGTATGTGAAGGAAATGCTGGTACCATTTCAGTCTGACATAGTTATCTTTTCTGAGGTGTAATTAAGATAAATTTGAATAAATAGCAGAAAACTATTCCAGAGCTATGTAGTAAGCACTTATTTTCTGTGGAAGAAAGGTACTAAAATGTACAACTTCTTGATCACCAAATAGGATTTTTTTTTTCCTATTTAATGTTTCCTTTTAACAGCACACCTTTCAGCTGCTCAGAAAAAAAAAAAAAAAAAAGTGAAGGACTCTGTACCTGATGAGTAATTCTGATGTGTTCTGGGTTTTTTTTTGGTTTTATACTCTATGTGAATGAAACTTTTCTCCCCTCCAAATACTGCATTTAGAACCTTATAAAGTAATGTTATCTTTGAGTATTGCAGAAGACTGTATTTCAGAGTATCCTAATTATTCATGAGGTGGTTTCTGATCTTACATTTTATATCTAATGAAAATATATGTTCACTGTCTGTAACGAAATTGGAAGCACAGGTCCTTAGATGCTTCTCAACTGTGGCCACCTAATTTTTAACTGACTACTCTTAATTTGTCATACATATACCTATAAAGTATTTAGTCTTCCTAAACTTGCTATCTCAAAATAAAGTTTGGCTAGTTCCTGAAATTAATTTGTTTACTGTGTAACCTGATTTCTACATTATTTATCATTCCTTAAAATGGCTACAGTCTGTTTAATTTTATCAATTTGGTTCCAACATCAGTATCAGGGTTCATACCATGAATTGGCCTATCTACGTGCCTTACAATATCTTGAAATAAGCACGTGGTGTTTTCTTTCTTACTGTCCTGAATACAAACCAAAATAATATAGTTGGTTATTGAACTAAATAATTACTGATAATTTATATGACAGTTCGTTCAGTGGTAATTGTGATTCCACCAGTGGTAATTGTGATTCATTCTTTGCCTCATTTGGGGTTTATAATCATAAAATTTGCAAATCAAAGTCGGGTTTTTTTTCTTCTGCTGTGCAAAACAGGACATTTATATGTGTGATATTTATATGTACTTCACCTTTTGTCACTTTTTATGAGGCTAGTCTTATTTTCACTAGTACTGAGCTATGAGGATGAGAGAACATATGTCTCTCCATATGCACGTTACAAAACTTCTCAGTGCATTTATTGGTGCTAGCTTCATGGCTGTAGGGAATGTCTGCTATATTTTATTTTTCCTCCAAGTGAGTCACACCATTGTACATTTCAATTTGCAAGATGCTTAAAGAGCCAAGAGCTGGTGTATATTACAACATGATAACTTCCCATCTGGTCAATGACAGACAGGTTTTTTTTTCAATTCAGATACTATAAAAATGTAATTTATTTCTATAGGAATTTAAAATAATATTCTTCATAAATATAATTGACCCAGCTTGTCACTTATCTTTTAGTTTGAAGGCAATAAGTGATTTTATTAGATAGGATAACAGGACATTAAAGGAAAAGGAAGAGAAAAAAATTAAACTGGCTCGAATATTTTAACTGAATTAGCGAAGAATTGAGTTTGCTGACAGCTATAGCATTAATTCTAGTATGAATATAGTAACTGTTTTAATTTTAGTTTTAATTACTGACTACTGATTAGATTATATACAGATTATACATGCATTAAATTATGTGTAAAGAACTAATCTTGAACGCACAAAAATTAGGATAATTGTTTTAAGAATGCAAAGGCCTATCTTCCTTTACTAAGATACTATTACAGTGGATTTTTGTCATAGCAGTGGTATGTAAGGGCCCTGCTAGAAGATGGTGCTGTGGTTTCCTTAGGTGACTTCAAGGCTCTCCTGAAAGATACATAACACACTGCATTTTCTGTTAATGGAAACATAGACATGTGAGGGACTAAACTAGAGGAATATATCAGCTGACATTTTCTTTTATTTTCTTGTAGGTATTTATTGAGTACATTGTATAAATAGCAGCTTTGACTCAACAGTGAAATACTTGTGCAGTCATCTATTTTTTCATGTGTGCGTTCAAACGTAGTTGGGAGGTGGCACACTTGGCTAAGTCAGAGGTTATGAAAGCATGCAACTTAATGGAGAGGTACCCTTCTGTCAGAGCAACCACATGAGCCCATTTTAGTTCTGTCCCAAAAGTTATGTGTAAATGGCACATAAAACAGAGGCATATAAATACTTCTCTAGTCTGACAGGAAAATGTCAGACTGAAAACCTCCTTTTGAAGAAGGTTTTAACTGATGCTGAAGGTGTTTTTTGCATAGTGGCAGATAATATATCTGCCCAGTCAGTGCATCAGTCCATATGAAGTCCTTAAAATCATGCATATAAAACTCATGTGCATAAAAGTTTATGTATGAGGTGAATAAAGTTTCAGTGTTACCAGCTATTATATAAACTTGTAGCCAAAAAAGTAAATATGGTGACTAAACATCAGTTGAAATTTAATTTTAAAACAAACTTCAAATTAATATAAATTTATACATGAAAGAAAAAAAAATCTACAACCCAATCTTGAAAACTTGTTTTTACAATGTTTCAAGAAGAAAATACTGAATACAATAGTGGTAAACATTTGGCAGGACAGATTTGTTTGTTTGGTTTTTTTTTAACTGTAATGTGAATTCAGTGATTGTAGTTGGGTCACTAGCTTTGTTCAGAGTAAACCCCAGAATAGTATTGGAAACCTCAATTTTTGCCAAACATGGATATCACAAACAGAAAATAAACTGCAAACAGAAAATAAAAAGCAATCTTTTAAAAAGCTAATGAATTTATACTACACTTTCTCACTTCCTCCTGCTGGCAGAGCAGTAATGCAACCAGTCTAATATTTCTTGTGGGTTTTTCAGGACACATAAGAATTGCTCAGTTTAAAGTGGAATTTTGCAACCCCTTTGAGCATTTTCACTGCCTTTTACTTAAGAGCTTTGTATGCTTCATCAAGAACAGACACTTTAGATCTCTCACTCAACAATTACTGCAGTAATACACTAAAAAATAATACCCTTACATTTATTTAACTGCAGGAATAAAACTCTCCTTTTTGCTTGGTAGAACAAGAAAAATACACTTCCATGAAGGAGATAAACACAGGTGTTTGTATCAGATGTAACTGTGGCAGACTAATAAATGTCAATTTGCTTTTAACTAGTTGAAATTAAGTGTAATTCTTTCTCTGATCTGCCTTAAGGTAGTTAGTGTTACACCTGCAATTTAAGGATATTAATTTTATAGGTACATTAACTATATCATTCTTTCTGTCTTTATCTTATATTGAAAGGACTCCATCAGCCAGAGAAATGGCACCCCAAGGTCTGCTGAAGCTGCTCTTATCCCAGCCATACTGTAATTTGAACTTGCTCTTGGAAACATTGCTACACCAGGATTGTGTCTTAGTGAAAATTTTGCTGAGAAGCTCAAGTAAGTATTGATATTTTCAATCCATATAAGAATATCAGTGAGAAACACAAATTTTTTTTAACTATTTAAATGCTGGAGGAAGGCTGTCAACCATTTTGAGGGTTAGGTACCCATTTACTCACCAGTAGGACACTTCTTGAATGGGTAAAATACAGAAAAATCATCACTTTTTAAAGTGAGACTTTACACTCAACCAATTTATTAATGATTTAGAAGTGAACTGCTATTTGATAAACTAGGCTGCTATCATAAATGAAGAAGAGTCAAAATGAATTTGAGTTTAATGGAGCTTTGATACTACAAGTACTGTACACAGGTTTTTGCATGTGTAAAAGTCTAAAAGACCACTTTCAAAATTACATTTGAACCGTGGAAAGCTTCTTAGATGTTTTGGTGAAGTTATTATATGCTTGTCATTGTAGGCATTCTCAAATTACATATATATGCTTCTTATAAATAGATAATTGTTTATTTATCAATTTATTAAAAATTATTTTTGTGTTTGAAGCAACAAACTTTATCACATCTTTCCATTAGTAGTTTGCAGATTAAATGATCATAATTTTTAATAGCTAGTGGTATAATCACGTTTGACTTGATTTTGCAGGAATGTGAGAGTCTTGGTTTCTTTATTTTTTGGCAAATGAATTCTTCCCATTTATCAAAAAACTATTAAGTCCACATAATATGTTATATATTTATATTTATGTTTATATTTATGTTTGTGTTTGTGTTTATGTTTATGTTTATATCTATTTATCTATCTGTCTGTCTTGTCTGTCTGTCTATCTATCTATCTGTCTGTCTGTCCGTCTGTCTGTCTAATCTATCTATCTTCCATGATTTGGTTCTGTCATTTTAAAATGGTCTAATACATGTCAGGAGTGCAACGTCTTCCACTGCTGTCACACTTCTTATTGAGAGCTGCAGTGCATACACTTTCCTACTCAAACACATTATCTTTTATAAAGGGTGACAAATGTTTGATCAGGTTCATAGTCTTACCCTAGTGTTATCCAGAATTGAGTTTTACTATCTGTTTAAATTATTACAGGTAATAATGACAGAATTTGTTAGTCCACTGACTAACCAACCTCTTAAGCTTTAGGGAAATCCATGT
Source organism: Oenanthe melanoleuca (assembly GCF_029582105.1). Classification (NCBI taxonomy): domain Eukaryota; kingdom Metazoa; phylum Chordata; class Aves; order Passeriformes; family Muscicapidae; genus Oenanthe; species Oenanthe melanoleuca. The sequence continues at coordinate 3,835,607 of NC_079362.1, read as the reverse complement.
TACTTTGATTTACAAAATGTGTTATTTACACAGGCTTCACTCATGTAAATTCAGTATTGAAATGAATAAACTTTCAGTTTAGATAAAGTTGGTATCTATGATGATCTATATAATCTAAATTAATTTCAGTGGGGTTAATTGTCTAATGACAAAAAATTTGTATTCTTTATTTCTTCTCCTATACAGCTAAGTTTATCATAATTTTTGAGCAATTTGCCCTTGTGATAACAAAACTCCCTCCCAAATTTTTTAAAAATTAAAAGCCTTCTCACATTTTTTACATTCATTCTTTCCTTTTCCTTAGTAAAACAGGCCAGAAGGAGAAAAAATCTTAGGTATTGATGAATTTTTCTGTATTATTTTTAACACTTTGGGTTACTCAAAGTAGACATCATTTAAACACATTAAATTTCATTGTAGTATCATTTTCTCATGGTTGTACCATGGGGAGGTTCATAAGGAATGTATATTCTCCATCATATTAGGGAGTATTGTTGGGATTGCCAAAATTTTTTCAGTAGAAAGGGTATTTGTAGAGAAGCTATGTATGCATGATTCATGTTGCTAAATATAAGAAGGATATCATATTTGTTGAAGCTATTAAAATTTCATGTATATAATTATATACTATCTGAACAAGAAGATGACAGAATGCATGTTTTTGTCATTTTTTTGTGGAATATGATATATGAAATATACATAAAATTAAAAGTGTGGAAATATGAAATTATTGCATCAAAAAGGTAATAAATTAATTAATTAAAAGGTAAAAAATTTAATTAAAGGTAATAAATTACCTTAAAGGTAATAAATCAGGTTACCCAAAACTGAGCCATTTATTTGTCTTCACTGAGCATGGCTACTGCATATATGCAACTTTGAAAAACTGGTTGAAAAATTTGATTTGCATATTTGACCTCTATAACAAGCCATGAGTCTAAATAACCTAGGTGTGTTGAATTACAGTGCCATATAATCATAGAGGTTTTTCCTATAGTTCCAACATCCAGCACCTTTCTTCAAGACATGTTATTGAGTGAGTAAAGGGTCAAAAGTCTCTGCTGTGGCTTTGCAGACAGAAATAGTGAAGGTAGCTGGTACTGTGTTAATTCTCTGACAAAATAAACTATTTTGCAATTTACTTGGCAGATTTTCTTTTAACCAATATTACCTTATCATTCCTGGATGTGAAATAGAAATGGGTTATTTTGACAAGCAACAAATAATAGAGGAAGAAAGGAAATGGTGCCTGTATAAAATAAGTCGCTGAATCCAGAAGAAGCTGACATGTAAATGTGAAGGATGAAAGTGAATTCTGAGTATTTCTGCTAGATTTGCTCTAAATACACAGCATGCCAGTGGAACACTCTGTAACTTCTAGTTTGGTAATCTTTATTTCTAGGAATCAGGAGTTTTTCTTTGCACAATAAAGCAAATAGCAATTGCTTTATTGGATTGTGCTGGCCCAATACAGGATTAATACCAGATGGGACCCCATCAGACAATAGACACCTGGCTGCTTATGAATAGCAGAAAAGACAGTGGTCACTAAGAAATTGTCACTGAGAAATTGTCTGCAAGGCACGTTCCAGACCTTCAGTCAGTCCTTGGGTCTCATACATTTGTTTAAGAAGAGATAGTAGTATCAAGTTGGTGACAAATAATAGAAAACGCAATGTGTTGATTTATAGTCTTATAAAGAATCTTACTTATTACCGTAAAAACTTGGGACTCCAGTTGTTACAGAAACTGATTTTGTCTTTCTACACACAGCCTTAAAGTGAATATTGGCATGTGGAGGTAAACTGTTAAGATAGCTGCATGCACAGCAGGACCAGACTATTGGCAGCTTCACCTGATGTTTTTGGCTTGCACAATACATATTTGAAAGACTTCTAGATGACAGTATTGTTTAGTCTGTGCATCTCAACCTACAGGATATTCTGGGCCCCACTAATATTTTGAAATAAGAATTGATGGTAACATTTACAAATATTCTGTAATAAGTCTAAGGCTGCAAATCTGAAATTGGGCCCAAATAAATGTGATTTGCTTCAAAAAGAGGTCAATTACCTTGCACACGTAACTAGGTTGGGGAAGGGAAGATTTCCACCAAGAAAATATAATTGTGTAGTGCACCATTAGACAACTTTCTAGACACTAGTAGATATAAAGAGTTTTCTTAAAATTGTTCTTTTATTAACCATTTTCTGGAAAGAGAACTTGGAAATGTATTTGTAGAGCTGGAAGATATTTTTTCCCCACTCCCAATTCCTTGCCCTCTTTGAAACAGTTCTCTAATTGCCATGATATATAATGTGTCATTTTAAGGTAAATTTCAAGTACTAATTAATTTTCAATCAAACTTAATTAATTATATGTTAGACACATAAGAGTAAATAGCACTATTTTTTTGTGAAGTACCCTAAAAGAACAGTGAAAAGTGGTAACTTCACCAATTTATCTCATTTAGGAGACTGAACTGTTAGTGGCAGTAGTGAGTTATTACGGAAGAAAATGTACATGCCTTACATAAATTACCAACTTCATCAAAACTCTGGCATTATTAAAAGTTGTAAAAATTTGACACTTTTATTTCAAGTTCTTGAGGGTCATTCTTTCTTCTTGTACTTTCATTGTACTTTCTTGTACTTTGTTGTACTTTCTTCTAATCACTCCTTTGATTTAATAATCCTGTGTCATGATCTATCACACAAGTGAAAATACTAGCAGCTGTTCCAGTCCCATGGCTCAACCACACACTGTTTTGGGGAAAAATGGTCTTGCAGGTCTTGGTCACAAAACCTTCATGTTAATCTGTAACCCTGCCCTCATTAGGAGAACAGAAATAAATCTCTTAGAGTAATGTAATATTTGTACAGAGATAGATCTCTCCTCCAGGTATTTGTGGATCATCCAATATAAGGCTTGTGGGTACCTCTGGTACCTTCTTCACCTTTTCATGATAGCAGTCTGTGTCATGGTAGCCTAATGGTTAAATAGTTACTTCAAAAGTGGCACCTTCTCTAAAGGTGACTGACTGGTAAGCTTATTGGATTCTGTACCTGCATAACTGATGAAGGATGTACTGAAGTGATACATTGGAATCCAGATAAGTGAAGAAGGGTCCTGTTCCATGTGGTGGTTTTCCAGTGGTAAACTAGAGAAGATACTAAACAGAATGTCATGGAGTTTCTGAAAACCTAAATAGCTTTTTCTAATTGAAATATAGCAGGCTCCTGCTGTGAATCATTTACCTTTTTCTGACAGAGTGTCTGATACATGTGTGATAGACTTAGTTTCTGTTATACATGGTATTCTGGATAGCTTTTCAAAGACTTAGTAATTTCTGGTAGGAATTTCTTGTTACAGTAGAGCTCTAGACTGAATGAGTTTTAAGAAGGTAATCTGTTTGGTATTTATCACAGTACATAGAGGAATACAGGGGAGCTAATGTGTCCATAGGGCTACATTCAATATTGCCTTTTCAAATTTCAGCTGTGGGAATGTCACACTTTCTGCGTACTGGCCCAGAAAATCAATACTGGAGATATTCTGACAGTAATGGGTTTTTTCTGCTGGCCATAGATAAGGCAGATTCTATAGAAGTCACTAACTCAGAAATTCATTAATGGAAGCTTCTTCTCAGATAGTTGAAAATAAATTGCTTGGAGAGAAAAAATTCTAAATAGATTTGAATGAAATTAAAATACTGTAGCACTGACGACATAAATACATAGCTACAGAAGTGGTTTACTGATATGTTAATAATCTTTGGGCAAATTATATAAGTGTTGGTAAAGCTTTTTTGCCATGTTGAGCTTTTTAGCTATCATAAATTTAGGATTTATTTGATTCACAGCTAGCAGCTAATACAGGGCTTATTATTGTTTGGAAAGTACTAAATTGAAATGGATAAGTTTAAGATCTGGGTTTTATTCAGGATAGGAGTACTATGACCCCGAGATTGGCTTAGTTGGTTAGAACATGGTGCTGTTAGCAACATGGTTGTGGGTTCAATCCCCAAATGGGCCATTTAAGAGTTGGACTTGATGACCTGTGTGAGTCCCTTCAAACTCAGAGTATTCTGGGACTCTTCCACGAATCTATGATGTAAAATTTCTCCTCAGAATTACAGCTAAAATGATACACTTTCTGCCAAAATGAAGCCATGCCCAAAGTTGCAATAGATTTTAGTTGTGATTGGGGAGGAGCAACTCTGAAAGAGAAGTAAAATTATCTACCCTGTCAGATACAGTAAAGGAACAGAAAGAAAAGTCAGTGGCAGAAGAAGCACTGAGGATGTAGTGTACTGCAGAGTGCCTGCTGATGGATTTGATTCTATAAACAAACATATCTTTTTTGCATTCTTTATATCCTCATCAGTTGCTGCAATTTAAAGAAACCTTTTCATTCAATAGAGAAAGCAGAAGTTTCATACTCTTTGCAAAATAAAGACCAGTATCAGAAATAATTTTTTCCATCTTCAATACCTCTTTCTAAATGAAACAGCATGTATGAATTTGAGTTTTGTCTACCTCTTTTGGTCAAAAGAGACAGAATGACTGTGTCTTAATTGTGTATGGATTAACTGGGGAGAGTGAAGTGTAGAGTCAGTAACAGGATTATTTTAACTCAGCAAGATTCATTTTATGGCTGGACTAGTCATATATAGATACAGCCAAAAGAATTATAATGTTAGCAAATTACTGGGTGGTATTTCTATCAGTAGGAAAGAAATATGGGTAAATTGCACTTGTAAGTCTGCCTTTCTGAAGTTATGTTTTTAAAATACTTGGTAGTATCCCAAGAGGTTTAGTGCATTATTTTGTCATATAAAGAATGATTTATTGTGAATGGTTATGGCATAGCTGTTATTCAATAGATACATAATTTTCTTATAGAGATATTTATTAAAAACAACAGTATTTTGATATGTTTTGGTATCTTTTGTGCACATAGAACATCATGTTATATGGAAATAACTAACAGCTTAATGTATTATGAATACTAAGTCCTGCTAAAATAATAAAGCATCATCTTCTTTGAGCTACCTATGGGAGCTTTAGGTTCCCTTCACAAATTAGCTTTTGCTATACAAATGCAATCAGTGCAAAAAAGAGAAATGTATAGAGGGAAGCATCACAGGAGAGTAAGTATAATACTTATTATGTAAATTCTGTTCTATGTAATAATTAACAAGAAGGCTCCATTGGAGTTCAAACTGAGATGATTATTTAATGTTATGACAGGCAATCTAATAAATGTAAAAGAAAAAAATCTAAGGCAAGAAAAATGCACATATCTTTTGGTAGTCTCCTAGTTCATAATATTTAGCCAGCTGTACTGATCTGCTTGCTAAACTTTTCAAATGACATTATCCTTTAAGGTCCCTTCTAACCCAAAGGATTCTGTATTTCTATGATCCATGCCTACTTACCAATCAGAAAACTTAGTTTAACTTGAGCTTTCAGGTTGTTCTTACTACAATGACAACATTTACTTCAGGGTAAAGCGAAAAAATAGCTGATGAATAATTACATATCTTGTTATATTTAGCCATTTAGCCATTTAGAATGGTTTAGTAGTGGATTCATGAAGCATGTAGTAATTATAACAAGATGTATGTATAGCCCTTTCTACAAAATTCTTTTATGCTCCTTTCTTTTTATCTAAATCTTTTGGTAGCATTAATTGATTAGAAAAGTTATTAGTAAGTTGTGGCTCAAACTTTCCATGTGATATGGTCATAAAACAAATTTAGGCTTAATTTCAAGTCATAAGCACCGTTAAACATGTACTGCAATGACAGTTTACATAGTACTTGAAATGTTAGCAAGCCTCTCCCTATAATTTGGTTAAATTAATTTAAAAAATAAATACTTACAGTAATAGAATCAGAGTTCATTTCAGATTTTCATCTCACCATTTGAACTGCTTTTTCTGCTTTGATGGTTATTTCTTTGTCATACATATCCCTGTTTTGAGTGAATAAGTGGAATCAGTTTGATTCTTCACTTGGAAGAATCTGGCATTGAAAACAATATGTGTCAGCTCACTCAGCTCATAGGAGAAAGGTAGCTAATTAAAAAACTGTCTTATTGCTGATCTTTCTGCTGCCTTGGGAAAAAAAATACAACACAGCTTGTTGGTTATGAAATCAGTGATCATGGTTTTCAGCTTTCTACTACATCCTCTGTTTCTACTAAGATTGCATACTACCTGCACTCAATGATTTACAGTATTATATGAATTAGATTGTAGGAATTCAGCAAAGAGTAAAATGAGATTTTTTAGTTCTCAAACCATTTAAAGATGGGTTGAAAGCAATGATTTTCCATTATGATAGATTTTGAAGGCTCCTGTCTTTCTCTTCCACAGGTTGCTAAAGGTAAGGACAACCAAAACTGCAGAAAGACATTTTATAGTATAATTTTATCTAAATACTTTTTACAGAAACCATTGTTTTTGCAAACTAGAAATTTAAGTTAAGAATATTTAAAAGATTACGGTTCTAGGCATTTCTTATGGTTGTTAGTGTTGGAAGCAAATTTCACAAACAAGTGTAAAGCTCAGGTCTTCAACATTAGCACAGGCAAGTCAAAATCATTGAATGGCATTTATTCCTGGTGTTTTAGACACATTCTTATCATACAGCTGGGACATTGTGTTATAATGATTATCAGAAACATTTGTAAATATTTGTAAAAATTATCACTGAACTGTATGATGACCACTATTTGTCTTTAAAATTGGTATCTATTGGGGGTTGGGTCTGGACAGTATCTTAGCAGGGCTGAGATTTTGTTTTGTGGAACTGTTTTATTCTGAATTTCATGTTACCCTGAAAAACAGTGCCAGCAGATTTTGGGGAATGTGGAGCTGCTACTTTCCTTAATTTTTTGTATCTATATTTTTTATTTTATTTTTATCATTTTATATGACTATTATATAAGGAAGAGGAACTAAGCAGTAATAACTTTTTGACTGATTCTGCAGTTTCATTCTGATAATTCTTCAGTAAATAATCAATTTCCAATTGCAATCAATTTCAGTTTAATTTTGAATTAAATAGGCATATTCCATAGTTTGAAAACATGCTTAAGTCTCTTTTTTGTTGGCTACATGTAATTCAGGAAGACAGTCAGCTGTCATTAGGCAGAGAAAGATCAGATTTCATATCTGTAAGTGTTATTGTTAGAAATATTATTCAGATGCACTTTGCAGTTTGTTTTGATTAATACTATCCATTACTGAGACCTTGAATTACTTGGAAATTATTGGAATCATGCTTTTGTTTGTTTTGAAGGAAATGAAGCATTAAATTGTGATGAACAAAGTTCTCTCTTGGAACAGGAAAATAACAAAGAGCCTACTCTGATTGAAACAATCTTCACAGTATTGTCTTACTGCACTTTATCACCCAAATCTCTTGGCATTGCTTTTGAGTCCTACATGGAAAAAGAGCTGCTTTGGAACTGCTTATACAATATGACAGGTATTTAATTTATTTATAAGCATTTCAAATCTGATGTTAAATGTCGTTTCTTTTCAGACATGTAGTGAATATTATTTTTACCATAATATATCAGGTGAAAATATGTTAGCTTATTTCAAAATTATAGTATTGTTGAAGGGTTTTGTGCAGTCAGGCCATGGTAGGAGTGGTGAAAGTTTTGAAGAATGAACAAGTTCCAGAGCAGTGTTAATAACCAGGAGTCTGATGACCTGAAGTGTTTGTCTTACCAGCAGACTGGCTGCAGAGCATTTTTGTAGCTCTCTACCGGTAGAGATTCTTCATCTCTATGCATTCAACAGCTCCAGACCTTTGCCACAATTTAAAAGTAAGGAAACATGGAAAAGTGGTAAAAGAGAAGGAATGACTTCTCCTACTGAGGGAGAAATAATCTGATCAGCATATAGTCTTTGCTGACAACAGGCACTCAGCCTCTCAATTTTCTGTTGAGAGGGAGAGCTGCCCTCACAGTTAGAGGAACTTATTCTATCCCCAAGGAAAAACAGTATTCAACCAGAAAAGAGATGTGAGGTTTGGACGGGTGATACTGCAAATTATGGATTAAAAGCAGGAGGGCTCAAAAGAAGAGGATAAAAATGGGAGAATGCAAGAGGGGAATTATGAGCATCACAAAATAGAAAACAATTATGAAAGCACTCAGGTACTTCCCAGAGAAAAATGGGATTGCAAAAAATAGTTTAACATGTAAGAGGAGGAAAAACAGAGAAGTGGTGCATGGAAGTTTCCAGAAAGGCCATGATTAGATCAGCAAAAAGTAGAGGGAAACAAAAATATCAGCAAAGGATCTAACGATCTTACATGTCAAAACACATCTCTGATATGCTCTGCAGCACTGTGCCTGACAATTGCAGCTCCATGACAATGAGAAACTGCAGTTTGCTGTGCTATTAAGAATGTGGAGAAGATTGATACTTGTTGTAATGTCAATAACTGTATTTAGGGTAGTGTGTTTTGAACATGCAATCTCTGATGACATGCTGTGTTTCTGTTGATGACTATTATTTGAATGTATTTTTGTTTCCAAAATATTTCATTCTTTTTTTTTTCCTTTACTGTTTGTAGTATAGTAGCTTCATTAATACCATCAAAACAAGGAAGTAGAAAAAAAGGTATATCTGTTTGCCTCATTGATACCTAACAAGTATTAAATGTTTACCATATTAAAATAAATATATAAAAATATTCCATATAAAAAGGAAAACATCAATCACCTTAACTAGAATTTTTATAAATGTATCAGTGGAGAAATGAGAATGAAGAAAATAAGTTGGTTTTTTTGTCAGTACTGTATTAAGATGGTACCAAGATGCTATATATTTTGTATTAAACACTTTCTTAATTTATAACAGACCAATAGGTCTAATTTATTGTGAATCATAATGTTACTTTTTCCCCATAAGAATTCTGAGAACACTTTCTGAAAAAGTGGCTACAACTGACTACACATACTGAATAGTTAATAATTCTTCCTTCTGAAGTTTCCAGTTGTGGTGACTCGGAGCCAGAAGTGATCAGATGCTTGAAGTTGACTTTGATTAATTCAGTCAAGGGTATTGTGAAACAGATAATTTCTTTGATGCATTCATGGGAGGCAACAGAAAACTATGGAACATACCAGCACAAGCAAATAGTTCCTGAAAGTTTACTGAAAACTGTTCCAAAGGAATGGAATTATACTCCTCGGGAAATGAAGAGAAAAGAATCTGGGAAATGTAAGTGAAACTTATACATAATATTTATATAGGTATAGAATACATCCTATAAGCTTCTCATAAGAACTTTTAAATCCTTTACTCCTTTACTCCAAAACTGGGTAGTTAAATTTTTTGAGTGTTGTAGCTTGACAATGAACAAACTATTTTCAAACATCCTGTGCTGATTGGGTTTTTTTTAAGCACTTTGCATTAAAATTCAGTTATTCTTTCTTGAGGCTTACACCCATACATATACAAACAAGGTTTTCAGAATAATCAGTATTGTAGTATTGGTAATAATAGTGCTGAAGATGTTTTCGGCATCTGGCAGTAGTCAGATGGGATTCAAAACAAAGTGAAGAATAATGCCTACATTTTGGCCTCAATGGCTGTAAACAGTTTTCATTATCATTTTTTCATTCAGGAATGTCATTCATTCCAACTTTACAACACAGCAATTTATGCTTGAATGAAAAAAGCACTGAAACTGTTATGGAATATGCTGCTGCTTGGTTGTTGAAACAGTTAGTAAAACAAGAAAGAAATCTTAGAGAACAGGAGGTGTTTTGAAGGTGATTAGATATAAAGCTGATTTCTGGCATTTCATAGCCCACAGTGCCTAAAGCATCTGTCATTTCATGACATGGTTCAGAAGGCTAGCTTTTGGAAACATTTCATGATAAATTATTACCATCAAAATATTACCTGATTATTTTCAATATTCTAGTATATTGTGGCATGAGTTTTGAGTATGTAGATTGTGGCCAAGCCAGAGCATAAATCCATTCTTTTTTTTCATACATCTTTACTGCACTCTCATTTTAATCTAGAAATTTTGTATGGCAATTTAAGGCTAATTGCTATGTGTGAACTGATATGCAAGCTGAGAGGTAAGACTCTAGGAGTCAAGACAATTTAAATTTTTATGTGTGATATCTACAACAGATACAGTTTCTTTATTAATAAAATAAAAAAACATTTGGAATGTAGGTGCAATGACACAGGGTTTTCTTAAATTGTTTGGAGATTGGTGCTTTTTTAAATTGTAAATTTAAATCTTTAAAATCTTTTCCTATATTTTTCATTTTAGATATATATTGAGTTTTGAGCAGCATAATTTCTTTGTAGTTACTTTTATAGCTACTTTTATTAGGGAGTCTTTAAAATGCAGTGCTATCTAGATGCTTATATGAAAGATGATAAATTGAAGTTTTGTCATTTAGAATATAGAAAGTGATTGTTAAAAAACTAGAGATTATAAATGTATGTAATATTCTGATACACTTAGTGCAGTGCTTCAGCTTTGAAGTTGAAAAAATATTATGATTTTGAAGACAACTTACCACCATTCAAAATACCTGAGTACTGTCTTTCTCATTAATCTTGTAATGGCTGTGCACAGCAGGACTAATTGCTAAGAGTCACAGTCTAAGTTCTAAATTTGCTGCTCTTAATTCATGTGATTGTTTGATTTTTGTGTGATTTATGTGCAGAAGGCATAATACAAATGAAACTACAGTGTTGAGAACTTCATCTTTTTACCCATTTTCAGTACAAAAATTAGAAATTATCATACAATATTCAGAAGCAGTTAGAACTGTACTGTTAATGTTAATCATATCATCTTTTCTTTCTATTTTTAAGGCTTCACAAGGCTTGCAGCTCAAGCAGTATCTATTGTAATCAGCAAGTTACCTACAGTGATTGCATGTTTGCCTCCCCCAATTAAATACTTCTTTTTTCTGGCTGAGAGAAAAATGTCAAGAAACTTCGCTGAATTGAAGAAAGCTGGTCTCCTTGTCTGGAACTTAATTGTAATTATATGTCGGATATTTGAGGATGGAAATACTGCAGAATTTTTAACAGGTGCAACACTTGACAGATGGAGCAAAGAAAAACTCAGTTTAGTTCGTGTGTGCTTAGAAAGTATTATGGGAAAACAGAAAAGTGGTCCTAAGCAAGTGACCCAGAAGATTATACAAAGCATTGAACAGCAGAGACCAAACTGGATTGAAAGCCAGTTGCTGAAGGCAAGAAAATTGAGCATAGACTGGTAAGAACATAGTGTTTTTCAAATGCTATTATTTGCTCTTTATTTTACTGGATTATTGGCATGCTTATGGCTACTGCTCAATTTTAATGAAAAGAGATGAGCAGTGATCTTATATGAAACAAATTAGTCCTTAATATTGATGGGTTTATACTATGGGTTTGTAATTTAAGTTCATTGCTGAAACACTGAAACATGGTTGTTTCATAAGAATGGTGTGTTCATAGACAAGATGTCATGATGAGCCAAAAATGTGGACAAGTCTGTTGTTATATCTTCCAAAATGTCGACATTTACTAAATACATTTATGATTTAATTTTAATTTGGTGATTAAATTACGAGGAACTGTGAGAAGCTTTCAGTGTTCGTCTGTAAATAAAAAGTAAGCATACTTTATTCTAAAACATATCAAACCCTGAGGCAAATAGGATATATCAAAACAGGACAAGAATAATATCCTGCTGTGCCTTTCTGAGAAAATACCAATTTTTCCTTCAGATTTGACATTAAGATCTTTACAGTGATTTTTCAAGGAGTTGTGTACATGTCAGTGTGTTCGTAGTCCAGTCTGTTTAAATGTTGCAGTCATGTATCATTCTGTAAAAGTACCATTCATCAAATTTGCAATATTAGATTTACTAGAATTACATGACTTACTGAATTAAATTGTAACTGCTGAAAGTAAGATTGCTGGTTTTTTTCAGTGAGTATTCATGAAGGTTGCAGTTGTTGCTATCATGTCAGGATTTGTCCATATAAACAAAGGGTGCAGTGATTGTAGGTTGGAGTCAGTGACACCAGTGGAGAGGTTTTCATGCAGTGCTTTAAGGGACAGTGTCCTGTTCCTATGACTAGTCAGTTAATGTGGGTAATAAGCAGTGCTACTGTCACAAAAATGCTCGTTGACACTGACCTTTGTTATCTTCACATTTCCATTTGATTCTAATTTACATGATCTAATCCAATGACTAAAAGATTGAAGCCAGATACCTGTAGGTAAAGGAGTTGCAGAATAAAAAACCATAATGACAATTTGTAAATTGATACTTAGTGCAATGGTCCCATAATGCAGTTTCTAATGTTGCTGAGAGAATAGGCACTTCTTAAAAATACAAGTATAGGAAGACAATATTGTGGATAACCTCTAAAAACTAAAACTTTAGTTAATTTGCTGATCTTCTGAAGCTAAGAAATTTAAGTTAATATACTACTGTATTTTCTTTTGCAAAATACTACAGAAATGTTGTGTTGCATGTTAGGTGTCAGATTGTGGAAAGTAAATATGAGAAAATGTTTCTGTATGTGTACAGTGTCAACCAAAGAGAGAACTAGCTTGTGACTAGGCCTGGTAATTTTAAGCTTAGGATAATGAAGAATATATTACTTGCTCTCCAAGTGAGCAGCTGTTTGATGCAGTTATGAGATTGACTCCCCTATCTTCAGTTGCATTTCTGCAATAGAAATCTAATATGAATGTTGTTTTTCCAGTTTTCATTGAAATATTATGAGTCAATATCTGGGGGAAAAAAAGATCCCATTTATAAATACCTGAGATATGAAATCTAGAGAAATATTATTATAAATGCAAATCACAAAACTAATATATTAGAGCTGAAATTCAACTATTCAATTAAAGTAAGTAGCAACCATATAATTACTAAACTAAAAGCAATCTTTCAAGAAGAGATTTATGATTGAAATGATTGAAATTACTATATAGTAATTATATTATATACTAAGTTTGAGTTATATATGTATATGTAAATATTCATTAATCAAATTATTTTCTGATTTAGCTGGATGCATGTGCATATATGTATTCATATTCGTGAATGTTTATAGATTTCTATAGTTACGTGTGAAGAAAAGAAGACCTATACATTTCAAAAATTTATTTGGGACTCTCCTATAAAGTCTTTGAAGTGCAGTAGGTTTTTATGAGTAAAATTCTTACTTGATTTTGTTTTTATATTATTATTGTCAGGATTTCTACTTACATAATAAGTCTAAATAATATATATTAACCTATTTTTAAAGAATATTTCAAAAACTATAGCCTTCACTGAAAGGCTCAGAAAACATCAGTTGTACTCTTTGCCTTTCTTGTGTACTGCCTGAAAGTATTACTATTCATTAAAATAACCTTCACTTTATGGCAGCACCAGACCTGTAAACAGTCACGTTAGATTCTAAAAAACACGCATCCTGAGAAGAAAAGAAATGTCTGTCTTTGCAAAGTAATTTGTTGAATTGAAGATTATTGTTTTTCATCATGGTGACCCTGACCTTGCTGGCTGGGTGCATATACAGATTAAGATGAATGCAGTTATTCCTTGGCTGAGGTCTGCCTCTCTCAGGGCACATTCTTGCTAATGACATGATTGATAGGCAGTCCCAAATCCAGAAAGGAAGTCATTAATCATAGTGCTGCCTGAATCCAATCATCTGCTTCACCTGTGCAGTAACGGGCAGTAAAGAATACAATTTGGGTGCTGGCACTGATACATTCCTTTGTCAGAGGTCCTTAGCTTTTTCAGTAGTAGTTGCTAAGAATTTTGACAAGAAATTCAGGTTATATCTGTACATGGCATCAAATATCAGCCCTAAGTGTGCTTTAATTTAAAGATCAATTTCTTTGAAGCTTTTCTGTAAAGTACACCATAATAACATAGTATCACTTACTTACATTCAGCAAAGAACAAAATTATAGTTTATATTTTGAAACTATTTGCTCTGTAGGAAATTCTGAAACTGCATGTGGAAGCAATATCAGCTTTAATGTCCAGCAGCTGTGGAGCATTTCAGAGAGCCTGTAGGTCAAACACAACTTTCAGAAGGACTGACTTTGTAACCATGGCACACTTTCAACAGTAAACTGCAACTGCAGTGGTTTTATTTTATTTTTGGGGTTTTTTGTCTTTTGTTTTTTGCTTTACTTCTAAACAAATACAATATTGATTTTTTTAATTAATTAATTGAGAATGCTTCTTTGGTTTATTTCAAATTCATCCAATAGTGTTTGTAGAAAGGGCAATATATTCTTGTTAATCTTTCAAGTTCTTGACACATACATGTCAAATAACTTAGTTACAGCTCTAGTATTTGAGAAAAATTTTAATACTTTTTCTTTCTTAAACTTTATTGGTAGCAATACTTAATATAGTAACTTGTGTTAGTGGGCAGAGAGTCTGACAATGATCAGAGATTTGAATGCACAATTGTGGAGGCATTTGGGAATGTTATCTTCAGATTTTCATTGGTACAATTTTCACACAAATACAAAAAAACATATAGGGCAAAAAAATGCAACAAGTGGCAAATATGTGCCTTTTAAATAGTTAACAATACACCAGTGGAAAGAAAACTACTTCAATTTAAAACTTCTAGCCTATACTTAGGGTAATGGCTACCTTTCTGACATATTAATTAGGCTTTAATATGTGCTGTGACAGGCAAAGAAAAATGCACAAGAGATGGAATGTAAATGCCATTTCTAGTAGCAAAGATACTTCTTTAGGGGAAATGAAAATATTTGCTACTTCTATATGCTTGAAGAGTGTTTTATGTGTTCATCTTTCCAATTAAGGTGATTAAAATTAGTATAATAATGTTATGTAACATGTGTTATGTGAGGGATATATGTACAATTGTATTTGTGTAAGTAAAGGGTAGTTCTAGCTGAGTTGGTACTAATATTTTGCTTTTTAGAAATTTAACTTAGAACTGTATCTTTTCTACATTCTAGTGCCTCAGTCACAGTTAAAGGTGCGACTTTAGAGGAAGGAGGTATTGCACGTGGATTCACTGAGCATAATATAAGCATGATGGTCCTGGATATCTGCCACAAAACAGGTGGTAGCAAGTACCTGAGGCAAATTTATCACATCATCCGGCTCAATGAGGTAGGGAAACGGCCTTTCCACAGAGCAGTTAGGTGTGTACTAGCCTGGGGCAACATCTGCTGGCAGCTAAGGGTTAGTCAAGGAGGTGATAATTGTTCTTAAAGTCAATACGGGATCCTGTGTTTTAATGGAATCCATTCAGTTTAGACTTTTTGCATTTCTACAGAAACGATGACATTACTTTATGGGAAACACGGTAGATTTTATTTAGGTGCTTAGATAGTAGTATGGCTCATAAACTTCCTTCCATTTAATGTTGTAGACCATAGATGTGTTTTAGGAGTCTGAGCACAGTAAAAAAAAAAAAAAATCAACGGAAGTTGTTGAAGAATTGACTGTTACAGAAAGTAAAATTACACGTGGTTAATTAACTCTCTTGATTTAAACATGCAACCCCTGTGGCTGTACAGAGAAAGGAAATGCATCCACATGAAATTTTACTCAATTTAGACAACTCTGTTCAAAGTGATTTTAAAATTACAAGAAACAAATTCAGATTTATTTGCTTTATTTTGGCAAAGTAAAAGAATTATCACATTATTTCTAGGGCTGTTCTAAATTGCCCCAAGTTACTGAAAGCATTTTGATTTCATTCACTGAAATAAATATACGTTTGTTTAAATTGTATGGTAACGCAATCTAACCAACTTAATTTAGAAAGTTACGGTTTTAGCTGTAATTATAAAATCCTTGAATGTGTAAGCAGGTGCTGTTGAGATCCTTGCACATGTACAGTAGTATTTATAGTAAAAATACAAAATATTGCAAATATACAAATACACAAATATATAGATATACAACATATAGGCAGAGGCCAGGATTTTTCTCTGAAACACCTGGTAGCAGAAAGCCTTGACTAGACAACTGTGTCTGTAGGAAGACCACAGAGGTCACCTTAGTACTGGCACTGTGCTTCTGAAAATCAGATCCAACTGTTTAGTTCCTAAGTACAGACTTAAAAACAGCCTTTATGAATCTACCTTTGGAAGCATTAGAAGCCACGTAAGCTTATATGCAGAGGTGGCAATCTAACATTAGTACCATACAGAATCTTTTCAAGTTTCAATTTCCTGAACAATTAACTGGTTTAGGAAGTGAAGTGAAAATTATTACCGTAATAAACAAAACCTGGAGCATGTTCAAGAATACTCTTAGGTATAAAGAAGTGAGGAAAAGGCCACCAAAAATAGGATATAGTCCCGTAGCTATGACAGTTACCTAGG
This sequence comes from Oenanthe melanoleuca, assembly GCF_029582105.1. Classification (NCBI taxonomy): domain Eukaryota; kingdom Metazoa; phylum Chordata; class Aves; order Passeriformes; family Muscicapidae; genus Oenanthe; species Oenanthe melanoleuca. Next base: position 3,819,200 of record NC_079362.1, on the reverse strand, counting down.
GGACAGCATATCCAGGCTCAAATCTTTATTCTTCCTGGTTTATACCAGGGAACTGTATCTGCATCTCCCACATCTGAACTAATTCCCCAAACCTCCATACCATTAGCTATCAGCATGGAACTCCTTTTTCCCCTATTGGAGTTGTTTTGCCTCATAGAAATAGTGGTAAAAATGCATTCTATAACTTTTAAGGTCCAAAATAGAATTATACTCTAGCTGAAGGAATAGAAGGCACATGCTGGGTTTTGGAGACCCTGATCTAACATCTGACTCCTGTGAGTATTCGGTTATTTATACAAAGTGGAGCAGCTCCAATAGGAGGTATGAGGCTAAGAGAATTAGGTGGAAGAGGGACTTCAGCTTGATTTTCCATATCCCACGTGTCTTTCCTTGAATTTCTGCAGCTAGTAAGACCTATTTTAGAAATAGAACATTTCTCAGTGGAAAAAACTGTATTGTTTTAAAGAAGAAGAAGAGAGATCCTGACCAGCTTCAGTTACAGGATTTAACTCCATTACTTTCAATTGCCTTTGAAACCATTACAAAATGTTTTAATGCTTAGCATGGTATTATGATAATGCACTTTTCAATATTATTTTTCAAAACCTAAATTGTGTTTTATGTACCTGCTTACCAAGAAATAGATTTGGTTGTCTATTCAATGGTCGATTCTTTTGCTTAAAGACTCCTTGGAATGTCAAGGGATTGTGTTCTTAAAATTAGTTTAGAGATCTTTATGCTACGTGGCTTAAAATGTGTAAAAGCAAAATGATGAGACAGAAAATTGTTGTTCTATGTAATAGTCCTTAGAAAAGCAGGTGAAAAGGAATATGGATTCTTGGAATCTGGATTTGAAAATAGAGATATGATTTTATAAAAAATTTTAATAGATACTGTAGTACTCAAAACAGCTTAGAGCCTTTCATGTGTTTGCCAAAAATAATAATTTTAAAAATAATTTTTTAGTAATGACAACCAAAGAGATAACTCTTCTGAGCTGTCATGCTCAATAATATTCTGTATACTTGATGCCCAGTCAGTTTAGTGAGGATGTAGTTCACATGTTTCCAGATGTGATTTCATACTTTCAGATTTTTGAAACATGACCCTTTCAGAGCCTGCAATATTTACTATACGAAAGGACATCTTAATGTAATATATTTACCATTGTTGAATAAATGTCTTAATCAAAACCAAATCCACAATATTTTATTAAAGAGAGAAGAACATCTTTACTTAGGTCAGCTATATACCACTTGAATTTTTCAAACACTGGCAAGCAGGTGTTACCAAAATTGGTCAAAACCTCCTCCCTAACACCACTGTAGCATTAAGAAGCAGGCATTCTTTATTTCAGTGCCAGATGCTGCAAAGATATCTCCACCAAAATTGTGCACATCAAGTACAGAAAAGCACCTGCTTTACATACATATTAATTGATTTTCCTAGAATGAATGTACATAAAATAATAATTTCCTGGAGATGTAACGTGTTCCCCCACCTTTTGCACATGCGTTCGTCTGTGCCGGGGGTCCCTCTGGTGGTCTCTGGTGGTCCCAGACCCCAAAGTTACCTGTTCAGTGAACTGGTGTTGCTGTCCAAAAAGGGAGGTGAGATGGCACACTCAGGCTGGTTCACAATTTCGTTAATGTTTGACATGGTCCTACAGAATACGCATTGTGCCGTCCTGTAGGCTGCTGGTTTTGCAAAATAAGCATTGTATTTTCACACCAGCTGAGCAAATAGTTCTTCATCTGGCAACACATGGACAGCTATTTGCAGTATTGCCTCTGCAAAAGCAACACAATCTGCTTCTGCTGGCTCTGTTACATCCAGAGGGCTGGGTTGCTTTAGTCTACAGATTTTGTAAGAATGTGTACATGGAAGGCAGTACATTTATGAAAACTTGGTAGATGTACAGAAATGTCTTTTAAATAGCCTCCTTCACTGTGGCTCTGAAATCTTTGTTACAGAATGAATGAATGAATGAATGAATGAATGAGGAGATAAAAATCCAGATATTTTTGAAGAGCTGAGTAAAAATAGCTAAAAGAGGTTATGTTTTCACAGTTGGTTTGTGATGTTTTAAGCAAAAAAAACTCAATTTGTTTTTCTTCTTTTGGTTGTTTGGGGTCTTTTTTCATACACTAAGACAATTCTATGATTCTCTTGGTCAGACATGATATTTGACTGCAACCAGCAGAGAGACAGTCCTTCCCTTTCTTTTGCCCTTGTGCTTTTGCACTCCTAGGTTCCTGCTTTGTACTAGAAATCATGTGATTTATCTGGATGAAACTTTTTTTTTTCTCCTGGTTGGTTTCACAGCATATGCCAGTGCCAACACAAGGGAGAAACAGCTACAGTCTACATGGCCTGCAAGTTAACTTGTACCTTTCAGGTCAGGCCATAGCTGGGTAATTTAAAACAGATTATGAAGTTCTTCTTTTAGAAAGACCTACTGAGAGACACAGGATGCCTTGGCAGGTAGTTTGCATGTTATTCCATCTCAGTAATACTGCAAATAAGAGGAGCTTTTGTATCCACACATCCTAATGACTCACCTTGAGTACTTGCTCCATGTTATGGACCTCATTTTAATAATAATAAACTGTTTAATCTCAGTAGTCCTTCCAGCAAATGGATGTGTAAGTGCTTCATTAGCATTAGTTCTTCATAAAATGGTTCTGTTTAATCAAAACACTTTATTGGCCTGCAATGATGATTTATTTACATAGTAGTCAAAGAAGTGAAAACAGAGAAGATTGTGTCCAAAATAATCACGCCTTTGTTACAGTATAGTTTTTAAAATTGCAATGCATATCATACTATTTCTAGTCCTTGAGTGCTTAAGCAGCTAAAAATAGCTTTGAAGAGTGGGAAAATATTTACTTCCTGTGTTTAAATAATCGATTTATAGTCATATAATAATTGTTGACTGTTTTCCAAAAAGTTTAATTCAAAAGACATGAAAAACACTTGTTGTTCACTTCTACGTATACCTAGCACATATGTATAGATATAAAATGAGAACTTATACACATCATTTTTCAACAATTTCAAAACAATAGATTAGATTGTTCTGTTTTGCATAAGTTGGGTGCATGTTTTTCAAGGTTATTTCATGTTCATTGTAAAATGGTGATATTCTTAAAAAGAATTCTATATCTATTTTTAAGGAGTTTAAAAGGAACTTCTATCAAGTATTCTGTAAATGCTTGAAATGTAGGCAATTACACTAAATTTCGCTTAGAAATCAAGGTGGCCTGTACTATTCTGCAGTTCTTTTTTCTTCCAAAAGGAATATTTGAAAGAGCAGCTGTCTTGTGAGAATTCTTCTGAAGATGGTGTTACCTCAAGTCAATGCCTGCCTTTGACACTGAAAGGCAGAGAAGAGCAGCCTGTCTTCAACCCTTTCCAGGTGTACAGACAATCTTGTGCAAAAGTATTCAATCAGGTCTGTGAAAATCTGAAACCTTGGTTATAGTATAATTTTTATTTGTTGGTCTTATTATGATCATGATAATGATGAAATCTGAATATATGAATTATACGGGTTCACATTTGATGAAGCAGACAGGAATATTATTTCTTGGGAGTCTAATGAGTGTACCCTTTAAAATATCATAATGTTCAAAAAGCCATTACCATCCTTTTCTGTTATTGGAATTATTGCATGTAAGAGCAATTTGCATTTACTTATACTTCCTGTGTTCAGTATACTGAGGGAAAGCCCATTGTAGCAATGACATTTATTACATCTGTGCAATAGTATATAGGGTTAGTCTTAGGCCTTTGAAAAGTCATGTCAGAACTCATAAGTTCACATTTAGAATCTTTCTCATGGGTCTTTCACAGATATGTTGAATAGTTGAGTAAAGAATACTTCAGAAATACAAAGATTTTGCAGAACAGTGAGACTAAGCAGGGGCAAAACACAAAAAGAAAAAAAAAAAGAAGAAAGAAAAAGCATCTGTTTCTCTGTTTTTCTTTAAGTCATGCTTGTAATATATAAGGGATTATAATTTACTTACAGAATTTAGCTTCCTGATAATGGAACAGTTAAAGAAGAAAGATCTGGTTGCCTAAATCTTCTGGAGCACCCCATGACCAATTCATGACACAAAGTTCTAAATAGTTTCTGATCCCACTTTGATGCTTAAAAAAATCTTATGCCATTGTTTCTTATATATTCTTAATAATTCATTGACATTTTTTATTCCAGCATTCAATTCAAATATTTGAAAAGAAGTGGTATTACAGTGACACAAAATTCACTTTACAGACTTGTGTGGAAATGCATCCTTTTTCAGGGCAGCCCTGCTTATATGCAGTGTAATCTGCTAGCCCAGGTTTGACTATTTTGGTCAATTTCATCAATTATATTGCTGTAAAATATACTTGCTTTTCATACTTGTTTGATGAATGCTTAATCATTGTCATGTTGCAATGGAAGTGTTGATATCCTGAAAAAGGAGACGAATACCAATTCCACAAGGCTTCTCAAGGCTTCCCACTGTAGAAAAACATGCTTTATTAAATCAGTAGAATCATAGCATAGCTTGAGTTAGAAGGGACCTTCCAGTCAAGAGTCACAGAATGACACCCACAGAATGGGTGAGGTTGGAAGGGACCACAGTGGGTCATCTGTCCAAGCTCTCTGCTCAAGCAGGGTCATCCCAGAGCATGTGGGAATTGTGTACAGATGGTTCTTGAGTATCTCCAGTAGGGGAGACTTAACAGCCTCTCTGGGGAGTCTGTTCCAGTGCTTGTTCACCCAGGCAGTAAAGAAATTCTTCCTCATACTCAGCCCAGAAAACCAGCTTGCCATGAAAAGGAGCATGCCCAGCAAGTCAAGGGAGTTGGACCTGCTCCTCTGCTCCACTCTGGTGAGAACCCCACCTGCAGTGCTGCATCCAGCTCTGGGCTCCCCAGGCCAGGAAGGACGTGGAGATGTTGGAGCCAGTCCAGAGGAGAGACACCAAAATCATCACTAGAGGGATGGAGTACTTCTATGAGGAAGGGCCAAGAGAATTGCAATTGTTCAGCCTGGAAAAGAGATGACTTCAGGGTGACCTAATTGCAGCCTTGCAGTACTTGAAGGGAAGCTTACAAGAAAGATGGAGAGGGACATTTTACATGAGCATGTAATGACAGGAAAAAAAGGAATGGATTCAAACTGACAGAGAGTAATTAGATAGTAGAAATAAATTATTTCCTGTGAGGGTGGTGAGATGCTGGAATAGGTTGCCCAGAGAAGTTGTGGTTGCCCCATCTGTGTGAAGTGTTCCAGGCCACAATGGGCAGAGCTCAGTTCCCGTTACCATAAAATTGCACATTTCTCTAGTGGTGTGGGACAGGCCATTTATAAAACAGTGGTCAGTATAGCTGAGTTTCTAGTTTCAATAATGAAAATTATTGCCAGTGCGTGTAGAAGATGTTGAATCATCTTCAGAAGATGCTGGCAAGGAACCTTTTCATATGAATTTACTTTCCATTTTCTCAGGTTTGTTTTTTTTTTCTTACCCTTATTTCCTTTTTGTACTCTGTATTTCAGCTTTGTTTTTCTTCTTTAACATGCATGGCAGAGATGAGGTTAGGGAGTAAATTAAGTAAGGAGAAGGAACGTGATAAAATATAGATGGAAGGAATAGGAGGGATTGAAGTGATTCTGCTCTCCCAGAGGAACCAAGTACTGTCTGCGAGAAGAAAAAGATACACTCCAAGTTATACTTTACTTTTATTTAGGTTTATTTCCATTGTTTTGACTTGCTTAAACATTTTTTTAACTACTCAGTGCTATTTTAGTGTTCCTTCAATAACTTTGTACTCATTTCCCCGAAAGAAGATTGAACTATAATCACTACTTGACCATTGCTGACAATGAACAGGAATATAATGCAACAGGATTTTCTGGTTTTCAAAAATAAGAATGTTGTGTATTGTCTTTTGTCTGCCCACTGATGATATAGATTACTTTTGTTTATCAAATAAGCAATATAGAGTTATATTTGTTCATGTTGTCTTGATTTAATGCTGTTTATAATACAGCATTAAATGACTCTAATTATATTACAGGTTTCTTCTTGAATTCCAGCTATACCAAATTTTTCATGACAAAACTTTTTGCTGACAGCAGAAAATGCAAATTGCTGTTACATAAAAAGTTACCAACTATTTTGGTTTGTCTGCTTCTCAGACAAAGTAGTTGATCACAATGCCATCAACAATTGGAAGAATAATGGTTCAAAAAACTGATTTATCCTTTATAAATAGTGGCTATGTCTCTATCACTGTTTTAAGAAGGAATGGAAACCTTCTTCTTTGGACATGATTGGTACCATCTTTCTAAGTCTTCGTTCTAGATCACCTTTCTTGGTTAGTATATCACAGCTAGAGCCTTGATGTACTAATTATATTAATGCTAATTAATAACTAACTAGCTTCTTGCCATGTATCAACAGTCAGCCATTACTGAATGGAACTGGGATTGGTCAAACTTGCTGCCGGGTTATTTGGGACTGAATCAGATGGCCTTCAGGATACTGCTGTCACACAGGTAATGGAATTTTGGCAAATAATCACATTTTTCTTTTGTATTTTTGCCTTTGTAATTGTGAATACAAGGATTTTTCTGGTGAAATTCATAAAACAAATTTTGAATTTCTTTTTAAATACGCAGTTTTAAAGTGGAGCAACATTTTTTCTGTGGTATTTGATCCATACTCAGATGGTTTTCGGCTCCTGTTTTGAGGTGTATAATTTGTTCTTTCTGTCTGAGACAGAATATGTTGATATTGCACTTAAGTAATGCTTTGAAAAAAAATTAGTAACTTTTGCAAACCTATACTGCTCAGGGAAATTTCAGCACAGAATTTAGGCTATGTTTACTGAAGCTGCAAAGTATCTTAAATTCAGCTGGGGACATGACAAGTGTAGCTAGAAATATAAAGTGTTTCCTTAATAGTTTTTAATTTATGAAACTTATTCTCACATTTTATGCCTTTTTAGTTGTAAAGTGTAACTGCTTAATTCAGAAACAGCAATTTCTTTAATTCAGAAAAAAATTTATGTAGAATTCTGTGGGGGAGTGATTTTTGTTTGTTTGTTGTATGTTTTTTATTAATATTTATCCACTTGTGAAAACTGGAAGGCTTACATGTTGCAGACTAAACTAAGATATTCCCTTCTTAGTTCTGAATCCTCCTGATGATGCCTAATAAGATCCCATCAGTCATCTTTGAACTGGACTGTTCCTCTGTCTAGAAACTAGAGTGTGAAAACTTCAAAAGTTTCAAAGTGTGAATTTGCATGTCATAAAGGTTTTGGGGTTTTTTGTCCAATTTGCTCAATTTATCACTAGCAGTTTATCTTAAACATTAAATTCTTCCTTCATTTTATATATAAAATACTTGTGCAGTCTGTTTTGAGTCTTCTGTCTTAATTCGGTTAAGATTACTTCTTTCCCTACCCAAATTGTTCTTTCCCAAAAGTTTAGTTGCACAAAAAAGTCATGCCAGAAAAAATTTCTTATTCAGTTCTCTTCTTGATGTCCATTGTTACCTCTTACCAGACAGAATGTGAAACTTTGCAAGCTTGTTGTGTTGAACATCAGAGACAATACAGGACTAAAGTTGGTGGTTTTTTGATGGTTCTCCTGTTGATTGCTGTCTCATGTCCTTCATTAAAATTAATTCAATTTTCCTTTTAAAGGAGACTGTCATAGAAACTCTTAGACTAAAACTGGTTCTTAAATTTCACTTTTAGTTATTGTTATCAATATGAACCAAAGGGAAGAAAGGAGTGCTGAAGTTTGCAGAGGAAGCATTTTGTGTGGACATTTCATCTTCACTATTGCCTTAAAACACATTTTATTTTTCTTTTGATCTCTTTATAGATGTTAGAAAGAAATCATGTGTATGCCTCCTCTGTCCTTCTCTGTATTTCACAACCTTGTCGGATCCTCTTTTCTTTTTTAAATTATTTAATAAATTACCTAGTTGTTGTCATCTTTCCTAATTTAAAAATGTCTTAATTTATTGCCCTTCTACATGGTAAAGAAATTCTTATCTAGAAGTGACATTATGCAAGTAATTAATAATTAGAGCATGGATCTATTATTTCAACCACTCTACAAACCAACAAATCATTTAGATCCACTGTAATCATAAAGTGGAATAGCTGATCCAGTATCTGCCATAGCACCCAGCATCCTCAACACAACTTGTCTTTGTGTGACTTTATTTTTAGCATAGCTGAAGTGTGTCTGCTAATACTTTCCAGCTGACTAGGACAATTCTAGCTGTTCTTGTGGCTGCTCAAGCAAGCTTTGCAGTAAGACTCAGATGGGCCCTATCTTTTGGTGATTCTTCATGATCCTTCCTAGAACTTCATGAATATCAGCTTTGCTTGTGCTCAAGACATAATCTTCAAGCAGAATGAGTATGTGATTATTTTGACCTCCCATTTATAGTGAACTTGTTCTGTTTCTAGTGTTTCTCTCCTCAGATGAGTTAAACAAAATCATGGGCAGTACTTGAACTATGTCAGAACCATCAGTTTGTAAAGTGGAACAGCATAATATTTTAATTACTCCTTTCTTTGACATATGCTAAAGCTTTCCCTGAATAGTTATGTCTGTGCAGGCAAAAATATTTTTACCAGTTCACAGTGATGTTGGAATTATATTTATTTCCTTCTTTTCATATTTCAAGAAAAGTTACTGTCAGTTGCATATGAAGTTAAAAGAGCATAGTCTTTCTTTTGAGAGGGGGGAAAAAAAAAAGTGAAAATGCTTAGGGGACTCACTTACAAGGGAAATGCTCCCCTAACCTAGTTAATGACTGAGTTAGGTGAGAGGGTGTTATGAGAGCATTGTCCCAGAGCCAGCAAATGTTAGGCAAATTAATTGGTTGGTGGTTAGGGGAAAGTAGAAGACTTTTAGGACTGGTTAAAAAGGGAATGAATTGTCTACTACTCATTCACGCAGTGATGAGAATCTAATCCATGCATTCCTATGATCCTCAAAGTAAAAGCATCCAGGAAATTTTTCACATTAAAGACCTGGTGGTTGTAAGGGCCCAGAATCCTCTCACTGAGTCCCTCAAAGGGGCTTACAGGGGTTTGTATGTATGTACCCTGAGTAAGATGCAAAAGAGGAATACTGACAAGATAATCCTCAAGAGTCAAAACAGCAAAAACTTAACTGGCAAGCTTGAGAAAATCAGGGAATTTAAGGAAAGTTTAAAGCAACATTGAATCAATTTAAAGCATTTGACAAAACATAAATTTAGCAAGTTCTAAGCCCATTCAATTTAACAAACTTCAACCTATTTGATTTTAATTTACTCAAAAATAATGTGTATATATATATTATATATATATATATATATATATATATATATATATATATATATATATATAAAATATATATATATATATATCAAGCTGCAAGAATAAAAGTTAAAATTTATTTCTCAATATATTTGATATTATATTGTATCTTTTAGTAATAAGACCACTACCATTCAACTAACTTATATAATTGATTTACACAGGTTTTAAAAAATATCCTGCATACTTACACAGATACATGCTTCTTTTTCAAGTCTTGGACTCATTTGTTCATCCTTAGCTACTCCAGTAACAAGTGGGAATTCCTTGCATGCACTAAAGCAAGAAGAGAAATTGTTACTTAATTAGCCATATCTCAACTTTTAATTAGTGTCCTGCTCATAAAGTTACAATTGTTATTGTCTGGTCAAATCAGCATGTTGAAAATCTGCAAAAAGTTCTTAGCAGTAGGCAAAAAGCTGGTGTGTTGTCAACACTGAGGCACAATTCCAGAGCACAGTACCATGCATTATCCTTCTTGTTTATGTACTCTGCTTTATATATAAGTTAAATTTATGACCACTGATTTTCAGAGGAATATCTTGGCAACTTTTACATGGTTAGAAGATATTATTGTTTTGCTGGGATTTGAGATGTACAACTGCCTTCTGCAGTTGTACAGGACTTTCAGATGCACTGAATACATTATGATAATGTGAAGATATTCTGATAAAGAGACAAAAAAAAAAAAATTTTCTATTGTGAAGCCATTATCCAATATTGCAGTAATTTGCAGTTCAGGGGAGGATTGGCTGGGATTCCCTCCTCTGCACTTAGGGAAGTTTCATGAAGCACTGCTGTCTGTGCAGGGACAAGCAGTGATTTAGTTGGAATGATGTAGATCCTGCTACAGGAGCACCCTGGGAGCTATAGGAACAGACAGAGAAGAAGTCATGATTGGCAAAGCCAACAACAGTCAGGACCTGCAGAACAGAAAGCTTAACAACTTAATAAATGAGAGGGGAATGGGAATGTGTTATTTTTACCATTAAGTGCATCAAGTGAGAAACAGCAACAAGTTTGAAAAACTATAAAAATTAAAACTAGTGTTTGTTCAAATGGATAGGAAATACTGTAAATATGTCTAGACTGAAAATTAGTGTATGATTTCCAGCAGATAAGCCAGTGTTGCTCAAGAAGAACTTTCCAGAAAATGTTTATATCTAGTCAACTTTTGGTCATGTGTTGTTTTGATAGATATTCTGAACTGCCTGGTAGAAAACACAGAAATGTTTATATATTGGCTTTTAAATTGTAAAAAAATGAGTGTTTTTTTTTTTTTACTAAAACTGGATAAAATCTGTAGGCTTTCTATTAGGCTTTGTTGCTACAGGTCAACTATTAATGATAATTGGTGAAGAGCTAGGATGCCATTAATACTACAGTAATTATAACCTGCTTGGTGTTACTATAACTGATGCCCTTAAAATGCACATGAGAATATTTGTTGCAAAATATACAGAAACTCTGAGATACCTTGGACTACAGATTTTTTTATTACATAGTCTAGACTGCATTCCTTCTGATGATCTACTGGGTTGTTTACAAGTGGGTCTGCATTTTGGATAGGTAAAAATTATCATTAGCAGCAGAGTGCTGACCTAGGATTGAGAAAATAATGTACCTAGTGTCTATTTATTAAAATCCTTTCAACTGTAGTGCTTTTTGCAAATTCTTTTGTTAATATAGTTGTGGAATTTTTTCTCTCATGTTAGAGCTAGGTGATAAAATTAAGTGTTTTGACTTTGATTAAGCTTAATAAAACTGAAGAAAATCTTGTTTAGAATTTTGAATGATTGCAGGGCAAAATTTGCATAACTCTTGTATATTCTAGTGACTACACAGACACCATCTGTTGAGAATGATAGCCATATGGTGAACTATTTATAGAAAATGTTTATATTCATTGTGTTGTTGATTATCTAGATATCCAGAAAACGCACTTTTATAATCTAGTTTATCAATGTGTGTAAAAATTTATTATGTGGTTTTGAAACTGAAAAGAATGCCAGCAAACTGCATGTATTTTGTTGTTTGTCAAAGGTTTTTTTGTAAAACTTTACAAGAGCCTAAATCTGAGAAATGAGAGAAAAAACCTCCAGGGTATTAAAAGGTAGGAAGTTCTCTAACAATTTTCTTTGTGAAAGAAACAAATTATGGAAGAGCAGTTACTGACATGATGCCAAGACAGAGAGTTTATCTGCATGGCAGAGGACAGCAATCTTACATCTAGTGTACTTTTGGATATGTTAATCTGTCTTCTGAACTTCAGATGCTCCCAGACCTTTTGTATCCAAATTTGCTGGATATTGAAAATTCATATTGTTGTTACAGCTACAAGTCAACTATTAATGATGGTTGGTGAAGAGCTAGGATGCCATTAATATTGCAGTAATCATCACCTGCCTGGTGTTACTATAAATGATGCCTTATAATGCATATGAGAACAGGCTTTCTAAAATGCATGGGAGGCTGTGAAAGGCAGTATCTCATTGCTCCTGTATCAAAAGAAGCAGGTGAAAGGTATTAATCCATTATTGCACATCTCTTGGTTAATCACGAAGTCAGGTTTAGACCCTAGTGCTGGATGTACCAAAAAAAGCCAATGGGATTTTGTGGAAAATCCCACTTTGACCTTTCTGAGTGAGCAAGGATCCTGTTCCATAAATGAGTTGGTCAATAACAAGGTATATGTCACATCTGTCACCATAGGGATTATCCTTCGTCTGCTTATCCTCTTCTGACATAGCTAATCAAACTGTACTGTGACCTTAAAAAATCTGTCAGAAGTAGGCTTAGTTCCCTGCCTGGCACTTTTAAAGCTTTGGTGGCAGAACATACATCAGTAAGCAAAAGGGAACAGTATTACACACTGTTTGACTGCCACTCAAACCCCTATCATGTATACAGCATGAATTTCACAAGTAAATGAGGTTAAAGATGAGGCTCCCCATATGCAATACACTTTTCTGATTGTTATCAGTCTCTCTCTTCTGCAGACATATTGATGAATCATATGAAAAAAAAATATTCTCTGATGACAATCTCCAAGAGAAAGTGCTAAAAACATAAGGATTGCTATATCCCATTTAGCCTCACTTAATACAAGTTAGTTTTTAATACTTGGAAGTCCTTTGGAGGCCTTGTGATACAAAAGCATGTACTTACCAGCTCGCTTTTAATTCACCACTATAAAATTGCTTAAATAAAGTTTCATGTTAATTTGATGCTTTTTTTTTTATTGTACCTGGCTTCTAGAAAGAGTGAAAATAAAATGAATGGAAAAGAAGGAAGTATTGCTGGTACATCTTTTTGCATTCAAAAGTGTAGCAAGCACAGCAATTTGGCTAGGGCAGGGGCTGTGATCCAAAGTTCTTTCTTTTGATGATGTCTCATGGTATCTTGGTTCCCTATTTAAATTAGGTCACATTTGCCCATATTTTTGTATCTTTTCATATGCTTTTGTCTTGGTTTAGGAGTGGTACTCCATAATTTAGTGCTCCCACTGAGACTTCCAAACCACTGCTTATTCTTCTTTTCCTGTTCCCCCCACTGTTGTGCTATGGAGAGGAGAATTGGAGGCACAAAACATAAAGATCCTGGGTTGAGACCAGAGCAATGTACTGCAAATAGCACTGAAAGAAGAAAACAGAAGAAAAAAAGTAGTAACAGCAACAATACTAACAACAGAGGGTACGAGAAGGAAGGAGCAATTCCCATGGAAACATTCTGACAAGAGATAATACCCAACTGCTCCCCTCCTGGTTACCCTGGGCCAGAAGAGAGCCCTTTCCCTATGCCCAGAAAATTACATAAAGTGGGATAGAGTAACCTCCACGTCTCAGTCATTCCCCCTCCTGACTACTGCAAAATTTAACTCTGTCCTGTCCAGAACCAGGACAGCTTTGATGGGAATACTGCTAGGTATATTCAGTGTATTGTGTTAATAATGCATTTGTGTATTTATTGTTAGGATTCATTTGTTCCTTTAAAAGTATGTAGCTTTTCTTCATAGCTAGGTATTTTTGTGTGCTACAAGTCATCACTTGGAAGTGTGGCACTTTGGCATTTTTATCACTACTAATTAACCTGGTGATTGCTATCCTGTGACTCAGGTGGCTTTTCTTAAAAACGAGTATTTCCTTTCATCTGTGTATAATTTGCACTTCTTTCAGCTCTGTCTCAACCCTGTTTTAGGTAGGGATTTTTAAGTGAAGATACTCATGTTTTTCTTACCTGTTTTCTTTCCTCTTTCAGACCCCAATTGATCCAAGTTTTCATTCTTAATAGATACATGGTTGAATAGTGACTGTAAGTGTAACATGTAATTGCTGTGAATGTGAATTCATACATTCAAAGCACTGGCTTCCCTGATTGTACACAGTGGCTTAGCTTCCTGTCTTATCTATAGACTTTCTTTCTACACCTGCAAGGGAAGAGGCTGCGGGACACAAGCTGACAAGCTAAAAGTCTGTCTTGTCCATCAAGGCATTGTTTCTTCCTTTTGCTGCTCTTAGATAAGGGATTTTTCATCAAAATTATAGTAATGTAGAGTAATTCAATTTCCATAAAGGGATCTCAATTTCATTGCAAGCTGTAATGAGCTGAGACATGCAAGTCCCCTGTAAGGTAGAGGGGGAAGTGTTAATATCAGAGTTAAACAGATGGAAAATCTGGTCATGCAACTCACTTTTAACGTTTCTTCTACACTCCAAAATCTGTCTGTAGCAAAGCAAAGAGTAGAACCTAGCTCTTTTGACTAAATTTAAGATACAAAGATACTGTACTACCACGTAGTAGCTGATCTGTGGTGCCTGTTGCAACGCACCTTTGTGACAACAAAGAGGAGGTGACTTAGCTTTAGTGAGACCTTATCTAATGCTTATCTAATTTGCATTACCTTGCATTCATTTTAAGAAGTGGTAGTCCCCTTAGTTTTTCTCTCTCTGAAGGGAGATGGGGAAGACTGTATGTTTTCTCCTGACCTTGAAATATTCACAAAGCAGGTATTGAGGACTGGTGGTGGCTCCAGGTCTGAGATCTGCACTTGGAGCTTTCACAAAGTTATTGGCTTCTCCTGGATGTACTTCCTTCGTCCTGCCTGGCTGACGCTGCTTAGGAAAGGATGGCAAGTCCCACAGATCTTGTTGCTTCTTCCCCAAGTCCATTTGTTAGTGTCAAACTGACCTCAGAAGTCTTACAATCATGACACAGATACAGCAAAGTTGGTCAGTTTTACATGAGCTCACTTTGTGAAGTGAGTAGTGAGTTTAAAATCTGCCTGTATGCTGTGATTTGGGCATTTCTGATGCTGACTAATTATGTGACCCAGAAAAACTTTTTGATTGAGATTTTTCTTCCCCTCTTTAACTTCTTTCTAGGGTCTAACAACAAAATTTAGTCTTTGTGAAGAGTGGGAAACCATTGTGCATCCTGCCTCATATACCGAAGAGGGAATTAGGAATTGTCATTCTAATAGTTGGCACTGTAAAATGTCATTGAAGAAAGCTTTTTCATGTTAGTCTTTAGATTGACAGGTTATGACAAAACTGAATTCATGTTGCTTGAATACATCTTTTGTCTGGTTTTACATGCTTTTTGACTTGTCTAGAAAATGACATATTAAGGTTTTCATTAGCCTTAACCAGGTGTGATTTTCCTTATGGAAGATACCTTGGTAGGACTACAGCTGAAGGCAAGTAAACCAGTGAAGCTTAGAAATGCCACAGCCCTTCTTCAGATGGTAGCTTAGAATTGAAAGACTCATTAATCAACAGCCAAGTCACAGATGTGATGGCTTTCCTGCAATAGCCAACAGACTGTGAAAGTCACATCCAACATGCAAAACTGTTAAACAAGGCACATCTATGAACATTCTTAAACTATTGTCTTTTACAACTCTTTTAATGTTTTCATTATTGATTTATTTTATTTTTAAAGAAAATGTTTGTTTGTTTTCCATTTATTTTATTTAGTTTTGGAAACAAAAGTAAACACTGACACTGTTTTCACCCTTTGTTCATTTTAGTACAGAAACATATTCATTTAAATGGAAACACAGTTTTTGATTGCAATGATTAATTTAGAGTGTTTTAATGTAAATTTTTGTACACAGAAACTACACACAGAAGTTTTGACAGAAAAAATTTATAGGGGAATTTCCTGCATATAAATGACTGGCTATTTTCTTCATGATTTTCCAGTACTTTCCCCTACTACAAAAATTATCTGGAACAAATATTCGATCGTGCTGTAGTGCTGCAATGTAGACAGTCACAAAATTTTTAAAGTGAAATTACTTAGAAGCCTTTATTAGTTAATCAACCTGCAGTGGATTTTTTACCTGCACTGATGGGAAACCCCATCAAAAGAAGCCAAAGAATGAAATCTCCATACAATTTTTCCACATCATGCTTCCTTTAACTCTCTGGACCCCCTGGAATGAAGGAGTCTAGTCAGAGGTCTTATACTTCCCCATCAATTTTTTTTTCCCTCAGATTATCTTTAAATTGATATATTCCCCATGGATAAAAATTAATTTTACTCTGTCAAAGAGCAATGAGTATGAATTTGTTAGAATTTTTGTATTTGCTAATTCCTCGATCTCCCTAATTTCCACATTTTTCCAAAAATAAATGTTCAGTGTAATAAAAATTATTCTTTAAAATCTGAGGCAGGTGAGAACAGTTTCCCACGGTCATCTGGGATAAGTAACCTCTCAATACCCGTAGTCTGATCTGTTTCCCTCTTTAGAACATCTGCCTTACTTTTGATATTCATATCCATTAATTAAAATTAATTTACAATCCACGTTCTTCACCTTTTTTTTTATTGCAAAGTTATTTTGGTCTTATTTAAGTCAATTGAACTATATGTAAGTATAGTGCCTGCTGGCTCAGGAATACCATAGTACACACATAATTCAAGGAAACAATGGTGCTGCATTTATTGCAGCAATAAAAGGTCTTACGTTAGTGATATATCAAAAGTTATAATGCTTTGCCTTTACAAGATTCTGTAAGCAGATATTTGAATATACCTCTCTTTAAGTTTTATTTGTAATGGACTTTGTCTTTTTACTCAAATAGGGTGCTACTGCTTGTTATTGGAGGGCTTGTTGAGTCATGTGCAGCTATCATATTGTCATTTTAGAAAGACCTGTTCTTATTTCACTTTAACAACAGTTTTTTTGCATTTTAAAGAGATTTCACTATTGGGATCAGGGACAATTTTAGTTTTGTTTCACGTTTGACCATAAATTATTGCCTGTATTTTTGCTCGTTACCTTTCTGTTGTTGCTTTAACTCAGTAAATAAATACTTCTATAAAAAGACCCACCCTCTAAAATAATACAGAAATTATCCTTTTAATTGTACTAATAAGGATAGCTGAATTTAAATACCACCAAACTCTTCTCACAAAAGTGTTAATGAAATTATATCGGTCAATAAATATAGTCAATAAAATAACTATAATGATTTCTCCTGGGATAATTACGTGGGTAATTAATTTAACAGCACATTTGGATAAAAACTGAGAGCATTAATGTGATATATAGTTAAACCTCTGTAAATGGTATGTAGAAAATAAAAGGTTTGTCTTTCAAGTAAAAAAGAAACATTTAAAATATGTAGTAGCTCTTTAACAGTAAATTTATTTTTCATTTCTGTCTTATTTTTGGCATAGCATTATTTATTGTTTCATAAGGAGTCACTGTCAGATCATGCAATAGAAACAGTGGACTTTATAGCCTCTAAGTGAATGTAGGGACAATTGGGTACTATTTGCTTATCTCAGTGGAAAATGGTTGTTGCATAAGAAAATTTGAGAATGGTTTCAGAACTTTAGCATAAAAAATGAATTGTCATTGATTTCTGTCTATCTAAACTTTAGTGTCATATTTTCGTGGTTCGAGGTGATTTGGATTCATGTATTATTATGTTATGCTCACAGATCATTCTCCAACATCATGCCCAAGCCTCAATGTTTGGACCTTAACTGATCTGAGTTAACTAGCTTCAGGCTACAACTTTCTGAGCAAGAAAAATTAAGAGATACTCATCTGACAAAGAGTGATGCTTTTTTTCTATTACTTTTTCACGAGGAAATGTGTGGGTCCAGAACGAGGTTTGTGTGATCACATTTTTGTAGTGTTTTCATTATTGGTAATTATTTTCAATAGAAAAAAATAGAAAATAGAAAATTAATAGATTCTGAAGTCTAAAAGGACCATGCTTTATTTCACAGCAACTTAAAGGAGTTGCTCTAATACTTCTAGGAGTACGTGTTGTCAGTTTATTATTTACTTATTTATTATTTACTTATTTATTTTTTACTTATTTATTGCAGCGAGGATTGAGCTTGCTTTGCAGAAGGAAAGATCTTCTTTATACCATGTTATTTTAATTCTTGCATGAATTTATGACATTTCTTGATGTGATTTTTTTTTTTTAATTTGTTAAGTTTAGTTTTCTGATTTTAATCTATCTATGCTGTCATATACTGAATTTTTGTACATGGAGTTTAATGACTGATTAAGCTTTTTATCCCATACTAAAACATAATACTGAATCTGCTCATTCAAATTCTTAATGAGTTGTCTCTGTGAATTCAGTACAATAACTTCAATTCAATATGTTAGGCTAGATTGTATGCCTATAGTTTTCTGGTGTGAGAAGACTACTTAGAATTAACAGTGATTTTTTTGGCCTGTATTTCTCACATATTTGGTTACATGTCTGTAATCTGCAGAGAATCATGTGCTTGTGCCACAGTGCATGGTCTGTATCTTATCCATATAAGTACACTGAAAACACAGGCTACTGAAATTTTAATTAAAATTTGAATGGTGGCTTTTATGGGGACCTACTAGATATTCTAATGATGCAGAAATCTTTCATTGTAAAATAAGGCAATAGTGAACTATACCATTACTGTTCACTAAATCAAGTCCATGCCAATAGCGGTTTTGAGAGATTAATTTTTTTCAATTTGATTCAGTTATGATTTATTAGAAATTTTTCTTGAATTTCAGTAATACATGCTACATATCTGTTTATTTGGGGACAAACCTATATCCAATTTACTGTGTTATTCATTTTGGATCAGTAGTGTGTTTAACTGAATCATTGCCATGATGCAGCAAAGTAGAATTTAAAGAAGTGGTCCTCTATATGTTCCAGTAATATACATTTAATTTTTGTATTGCTGCATCATCTGTTGGTTTGAAATAAAAAATCGTTATGACAAGTGAGGTTTAAATGCACTAGTTCCTCCCACTGGGCTAAGAAATAGCAAAGTTATGGTTTCACAAAGGTGGTGTCAAATACTCCTGCAGTTACTGTAATAAAGAAATTAGAATGAGGTTTTCCTACTGCAGTGAAATAGCTAAGGAAGAAGGATAAAGAAAGGAAGATAATTTTTCTGTTGCTTCTCATAGTTTATTGAAATGATAAATAATAGAACTGAAACATGTAGAACAAGCTTTAGCATAACAGAATTAATTTTAAAAGAGCTGGGTTCTCACAGGGAGCATGCACCCTGTGAACTGAGTGGTTTTTCCTTTAATAAAATTTTCTCAGCATCCGATAATGACATAAAAATAATGCTTTTAAATCTTCTGAAGCAGACTTGTCAAGTTCTCAGTGGCATCTTGTAATTGTGAAAACTAAGGGTTTGTTTTAACTCTCCTTGGTTACACATCTGCATCAGGTTCTTCTCATGCTTATTCTTCTCCATAGTTTTAAATGCGTGGGAGAATTTGATCAGTGTCCTTTTTATATTCAAAATGAGTCAGCTTCTGTCTCAAAAGTGTCTTATTGTCATGATGTCACTGCATCTCAAGATTTGTGACCTTTTGCTCCATTTGGACTCATGGTAGACCTTGTGTTTTTGCAAACTAGATTGCTTTTGTTCCCCTGCTAGGGGATATCAAAGCCTTTTGGACTAAAGTTTCACATGCTGGTAGGTTTGCAAATAAATAAATAAATAGAATAAAATTACTATACTAAAAGTACCCAACAGCAACTGAAAACACCCAACAAAGAAACAAACCTGAAGTTTATGTATAATAAGGACCGCCAGATGTCGCAAAGGCATCGTTGATGAAGTGGGTTTTTATCCAAAATGTGGCACTTTATGAGGAACAGTAGTATTGTGTTGGAGAGTTGCAGAGGCCATAACAGGTCAGTGAAATGTCCTTCAAACATTTGATTTTTACTTTTGAGAATAAGCCAAGATGAAAAGATAACCACATATCTGACATTGACATTGCTACCTTTTAGACAACCGATGCAATTGCCTTATTCAATGGGCTCAATCAGATCTTTATTACTTTGAAACCTACATAACAGATTTAAATTTGGTAGGTTTTTTCCTTATAAAAAATTAAGGTTCTGAGCATTACCAGATCATAGACTTATAATATGTATAAAGTTTTGTTTTCTCCTTGTTCTTTTAAAATGTCAAATACTATTAAAAACATTACCAAGAATACCAAGTAGAATTGAAAGGATTTGAACTGATTTGGACAGCATGCATAAATCAGAGTAAAACAAGTTGAACTTGGTAATAAGTATATGATGATTGATTTTTTTATTGACACAGAATGAGTATGATAGTGGATAAAGTGATTTTCCTTATTGAGAGAAAATGCGGAGTTTTTAAACATGTCTTCAGTATGAATGCCCTGTCAAAAAAAATGAGCAACACATAGCATCTTTTAAAAGGTAAATTAGCATAAGTATATCTCTTAGTTTATGGATCAAATTTTACAACTGAAAAAATGTTGAGTTTTTTTCTGATGTCATAAAGCTTACATTTAAAATGTAATGTTTTTACCTTTATGAGATCATGGAAAAGCCTAATTTTAACTGAGTTCATGGTAGAATTTAAAGTATACTAAGAAGAAGAAATGCCAATGCAGAAAATTAAGTCCAAAATATGTATTCATGTGCAGATCTTAGTCAAATCCCTAGTAATTTGAAGTACTTGAAATACATAATTCAACAAGTAAGCTGCTGTATGCTTGTGTTTAATGGGCTCTGCCTGAGTATGCAGAAACTGTCAAGATAAAATATGGAACATACATCATTGTAATTTAATTACGACTATTCTTAAAAAATAAAATAAATATGTATATGTCATTTTTGTTGCATGTGGAAATCTGCAATCTTTATTGCTAAGATTGAATTTGATTTTGTTTCATATGATTCTTGCTGATTTCTCTGTTGTGCATACGTCACTTAAACACATGATATATAAGTACAAAAATCATGTTGATTCAAATGCTGAAAATTTTCAAAATGTTTGTTTAATTTATACAGAGTATGTGTGTATATATATATATACACACACTTCACTTACATTTCTGCTTTCACATGTTAGACATAAAAAAATAAATTAGTTATCTACTTTTGCATATATGTATTTTCGTAATTGTTATTAAACAAGTTAAATGTGCCCTGGACTTCCCTCTTACTTCAAATAGAATGTTTATTGAGAACTGATTTGTGAAAACAAGCACATCTTTAGCTCTGATTATTGTTTTGATGAATTCTTTCTATTGTAACTGTCATGTCAGCGGAGTTTTGAATTTGATAGTCAATTTGTAACTTAATAAATATAGTTTCTTATTATTCCATAGATATCAAACTCTTTAATTCTACATTTGAAGTCTTTGTGTGACAGTGGAGGGTTTCTTAAGGCCTTGGCTTTTTAAATGTGAACAGATTTATGTATGTGTTTGTGAACTCTGCTTATCAGCTACATGCATACGGAATACTTTTGTCTTGTTTTAAGACTTTATGTATATTTAACCTTTAGTTTAACTAGCAGGTTGTAATATTTCCATAAAAAATAGATGAGCTTTGAACTTACTGAATGTTGTTGGGTAGCACAGTCAATCACTTCTAAGGTTTACGAGAGCATATGCTTTATTTTTAATAGTTATATTGGTAAAATTATTTAGCATACAAAAGGAGTTTGTCTCCTGTTTTCTGTATTAAATCAGAATTTACAGTTTTGGAATACCAGATTATAGGTTTTGTTATCAAAGTTAAAGTGGGAAAAAGACAAGTATTTATATAAAATTCTTGTGCTGTGAATAAGATAATCAGTGATACAGTAGCTGTGGCATCTTTCTAGAGCTAAATTGATCTGCAATGTATTACAGTTTTCTTGAATGTTTTATTTTTCTGCATCCTGTTCTGTTATCTTTTAATAAAAAGTGACTAGTTTAGGTGGCACTCAAATTACATTGCTCAATCTCTCAGTGAAATAAAAAGTCAATATCTGCATGATAATTTTGCAGGGGGAAGGGAGGGTGTGCAATTTCAAATGGTAAAAACGTGCTATAGTAACAAAGATGGAATCCATTTCTATGTTGCATAGCTTCCTGATCATATGTTTAAATCTGATAGTAACAAAGAATATTTATTTGTTGCCAAGCGATTGTAGGATTTATTTCTGAACTCAAATCCCACTTATCAAGAAAATTGCATCCCCTTTGTCTCGCAGAAGGGTATACGTCATCATGGCATATTTAGTTATTTGGTGCTATAATATTGTTACCTTGCTAGAAACACATGGTCTCTCTTGATATACAAGAAAAAACTGAATCCATTTCAATAAATTAATAGGTATGAGAATCCCAATCCATCGTTCTTTTCAGAGGTTCACATACATTGTAATGAAATGCATTAGGAGTTTTCTTCACTTGAAATCCAAATGAGACCCATTTTGGCTCACACCCTTGACAGTCTCTATTATAAGCACTGCTGTCTCCTGTTCATGTGTGGCCTTAGTAAAATGCTTCCTTTGTAAGATGCACAGAGACAATATAATGCCATGAAAGATGAAGGTGTCAAAACACAAAGTTAGAAGCAATCTAATCAATGCCTCCTGATTTAGCCTTTGAAGGCTCTCTTCATTAAAAGTCTTTAATTGTGAGGCTTATCTTGAGGTAGAGCTGTTACTTAATATTTTTCAGTGTCATTCTTTGGACAGTCATTTGTACCTTTTAAATGTAATTTCAATATTCATTGTTTCGTAAATTGGATGCCTTGTTAGCAATAGTGGTGGTGTGAATGACTTGCATTCAAGTGATTGAAGGTAGTAGTGTATAAATGCTTGGGTCTCCCCCCCGAAGGGTAATGTGTTTTATTTCTCAGTATGTCATTATAAAATATATGGTTTTCATTATGAGTCTTTTTGCTTCAATGTGTAGGAATGCAGGTTAGAACATCTTAAAATTATAAAAGACAGGCTTCTAGCTGAATCTTTCTGAACGTTTAAAATTTTTCAGATCCAGTGCAAACATTATTAATTCTATCTAAAAGGTAAAAAATGTGGTCTCGTATTATGTTATTCTAAATACATTTTGAAAAAGTATGAGATAAAAAAAATGTGGTACATAGGCTTTTTTCTTTACAAATGATCATAAAGTTGGTAGGGTTCCTAGAAAGTAACTTCTGGAAATCGGTTGAAAACAGTGGTTCTGAGAAAAGATAATTTGGAAAATGCTTTTAAAATAAAAACTTTCCGCCTTAAAACTATCAATTAAAGCCTACAATACAAGTAAAATTTTTTTTCATGAGGCATATGATATAGTTTGTTTTTAAAAAGTGTGTATATATATATATTTGTGTATGTTGAATTGTACTTAGTACCATGTGTATATGCATGTAACACATGTATGTTGTATATCAGCAAATGCATTTTCATATTACACTACTTTCCATTCTATAAAAGTCTTGAAAGATGTGTTGGAAAATGAACATTGCACGTTTTTATAATCTGTCATGAAACCTTCAGCTATAAAATGCCTGGAGGCATTTCAGGCAAATCATGAAAGCTAAAAATCTCAGATATTGCCCTTGTAAGAATCAACAATGTAAAAAATTTTAACATACAGAAAACAACACCAAAATATAAAAACTAAAGAACTGTTTTGCAGCAATCCTTGAAAATGGAAAAAGAATTGAGACAACTTTGACCTGATTTTTAAATGACTGGTGTTGTGAGTACAGCTGCTTTTAGTAATTATTTGTGATAGGTTGTTTTTGAATCCCATATGTATAGCAGCTCCAGGCCCAACTACCTCATTTGCTGGCACACAAACAGATTCTTCCAGGTGCTGAAAATTAAATTTTAATATATTATTTAAATATTAAGAGAATTATGGTTTCAGTAATTTTACTGCTACAGCTGGAGTGCATAGTGTGTCTATACCCAGCTTGTTGCATAGTTTACTAGAATGAACATTCCCATTGGCTTGAAATACTTTTGAGGAAGTAAATGTTTGATGTAAAGATAAAACCATATGTTTGCTACAGAGTCTATTTTTTAAAATATTTTTTGAAACTTGGACTATTTATAGCCTAAGATTTTAAAATGTTACATTGTAGTTTAGAAGAATCCATATCATAAAATGGATGAAAGTTTAAGAAATGGTAAGGAAAAACTTAATTAGCCCCTGAGGGCTTGAGTAAGACAATTCTAAAAAGCTGCAAAGCAGATAGTTAGCCTAAAACATGTATTTAATTATGTTGATGTTTTTTCTGGATTAAAGATCAGATATGTAGCTTCAGTGTGTTTAATCAATGGAAAAAATGTGTTTCTGAGTTGGAGATCTCAACACTTTTTCAAAGTCTAAGAGAAATATCTGGAGCTAACTGATTGGTTTACTCCAAATTTTTACTGTAAGAAAATTAGAAAAGTTATAAAAAGGTAAAGTTAGTGCTAATTAAATTGTATGAATCTATAATTGCAGTGAACTGAAAATACCATATAATAAAATAAAGTTTTAATTCCAAGGATTGCTTTATGCTCATTCCTTTTGCTTGCTCATTCCAACATATTTTCAGCTATGTTTGGAATAAGCAGCAACATTCAAGTTTAAATGTGGACCAAGCAGACTTGGAATGCACTTCTCAGGGCTTTTTTCCTGATTGAAAAAATTAGAATTGAATGTAAATATGTGCTGAACAAAATCCAGTGCTATTCTACGCAGATTAGCAGTTTATAGGATCATCATCTAAGAATGTTATTTCCTGTACTTCTGTGATCTTCTAATAAATATGTCAGTTTTGAATCTCTTTTACTATGGCATCAGAGAATTCATTAATTGATTGATTTTCACCATGCATCATTAGAAATCAGTGGCTCATTGGTGCACTTTCAGCCTTGCACTATACTCTGTTTTACCAAGTGAATGTCTATTTTCACTTTTTATAACCTATTAATCCTTAGAAGTGCCTTAAACAGGACTGTATTGTGGGCATTCTGCATTAAGTGTAATTTAATTTCTTTCCTAACTCAGTGAATTGTGAAATGTTGTTTACATGAATTTAAGTTATGGATTTGAATTCTTCACTGATTACTCTTTGTGAAGGGCAATTCTTTCCATTGGTTTTTATTTTAGTACTGAATATTGATTTGGATTCATTTTAGTAGTGCATGTATCTTTTATTCCATTGTAGCAAGATTATGACCACAGCTCTTGTCCCAAGTCCCTCTCAGAAAATCCACTAATCTTTGGTTGACTTGATTTTTCTGAAAATAGGATAGACCGTGTAGTGTAAGTACAAGGCCATGTTTAAGATAAAAGTTATAGCAACTTCTAAAGGACATTCTAATCTTCACAAAATCATTTTGGAAAAAAGTACGTTGTGGTGCTTTTATCTATGTAGTTATATTTCACAATGAACAGCTGCATTAATATCTTCTGCTATTTTTAATATTCATGGATTTTTTCAGTCAAAAAATTCAATAAAGAACTGACTTAAAATAAAGCACCATTATAAAATTGGAGAAATTAAGCCCTGAAAAGAGAATCATCACCACAACTCATAATCTTTTACTATCTAAAATCTAAATTTCTCCATCTATCCAGTAACTTTTTTTCAAAGTATTTGATCCTATGTTGTATACATATTGTGTTTATTTTGACTTCTACTATGATCTGAATATTTTTTTGTATCTGCTAAGTTAAACCAAATACTTTGGTTTTGGAATAGCCTAATTAATTACACATCCACATATTTATTGTAGGGTATGCATTGATTTCATTGGTACAGAATAATAATCTTCCATCCTATTTAAAATACCTTTAAAGTATAATGAATTATTGCTGCTAATAGTTAGCATAATGTATCTTTGAACATTTCTTTTGACTGCTGTAAGGTATTCCCCTACTGAGAGACTAATTTTCTGCTAAAGGAAGAGGTTCTGATTCAGACTTAAAAAATACATATGCAGTCCTATATTCATTAAATAAATTACGGCTTCATGTGCTTTTTCAAATCTGGTCTCATGTGCTGGCAATGTTACTGTTGGATTTTGTACCATGACAAAATAAACCTATTGATCTATCTAAGATTGTTAAGGACTGTAATGCTATGTTGTCCTGGTTCCAGCTAGGACAGGGTTATTTTTTGCTGCAACTGAGAGGGCCCCTGGCTGGGACCTGGATGTTATTCTGCACCACCTTACATTATTGCTGGAGGCAGAGGAAAAGGACCCTCTTCTGGGAAAAAGGGGTTCCTTGCAGTCAAGAAAGCATTGCAGAGGAGCCCGTCTTGTACTGTCTATTATGCAGGAGTATTTTTCACATGTGGACCTTATCTTTTCTTATACCTTCTGTCATTTTTGCTGCTGTTGCAGTTTGTTTTCTTATCTCATTGCTGTTTCCAGCCAATTGTTCTTACCCCAACCCATGATCTTAGCTGCTTGTGCCTCCAACTCTCTCCATCCTGCTGTGGTGGGGATGGGCAGGGGAAAAAGGAGGAGTGAGAGAGAGCAGTGTGGTTGGGAGTCTCACTAGAGGCACTGAGGTGGGTAGTACCATTCCCAAATCTCAAATTACGTTTATAATGAGAATTGGGGGAATGCAGACTCCATTTCCTTTATGTGGTGGGAAAGGGAATAATCTCTTTGGTCAGCCCCAAGGCTGTGTCCAACCAAGTAATGGCTCTCATCTGTCCAGTAGTATGACTGTATCCTCCAATCTGATGAATGCTACTAGTGATAAATTACATTGTATCTTCCGTTTTGTTAACTATTATTAGTGTTTATGTTGACCAAAAATTACTTTATTACTGGATTCTTTCTGATAAAGTGTGCTTGGAAAAACTGTGCGTTAGAAAGCTGTCAGCTGTTGCCTCACAGTACATGATGTTGTACAAAACATTTTTTTTTTCTGAGATAACACAACTCGTAATTTCTAAAAAATGCAGAATTTGTCATTCAAAACTATCAACAGACTAGATATTTCTGGGTATAGAAGATAAAAAGATTAAATTGACCATGAAGTATAATGCAGGAAATTTCTAAAACGGGTACCACTTTTTAAAATTGAACAAAGTGATTTGTCACGTAATTTTTGTCTCTTTTTTAGGCAATAAAATAAAAAATAGCTACATTAGGAATCTATCTTAGGAATGGAAAATGCATTATCTGAAGTAAAACCAGAGCCCAATTTTGTAATCTCACAAGATCAGTAGACAACAAACTGGTAAAGCAGTATGCTTTCCTCTTAAATGGGCTTTCATAATGGTCTCAGACTTTGTTTTCCCTTGAGTTGATAAAAGATATTCCCAGACTGAAAGTGTGAGTCTAACGGAGACAATGATCAAATTTAAGTAAAGCTATCATTTCCTCTTGGGTGACTAAGTATGATTGAATTTTCTTTCTCTTTTAACATTTGAAGTATTGTAAAAAACGTCTTTGAAAATTTAGTACCCATTAAAATTTACAGAATTTCTTAACTGTGAAACTAGCAGAGGAGAGATGAGTGAGGATTTTTTTTTTTTTTCTAATAAGCAGCACCTTTAGAATGTAAATCCATACATACAATTAGAATTAATATAGTGGAGGATTTTAAGTTTTTCTTCGCACATCATGATTAGTTCTATGTGATTATGACCCTTATACTCCTTAAAACTGTTTTCCCCGTCTGACAACTGCAGATACATTGTAGATTTCAAGTGAAGTACGTAAAACATAACCTTGTTTCTCAGGGCATTGTCAAATTATTAACATTTAAGTGAATTTTCCTGAATGCTGAGATATGAATGATTGACCCCTCAAGATGGAACATGTCTAATTGGAGGTATCATGAAAGATAATATCAATGCATTTCAGTGTAGTATAATCAGATGTTGAAGCAGAACCCTGAAACTCTATAACTGCACATTGACAGGCAGAACATTAAAAGCCAATGTCAAATATCTAATTTTCAGGGAAAAACTTTCAGGACAGATTAATGGAAAATATGTATTTTAATTACAAACCATCATAGTTTCATCATCATCTCCCTTTTTCCCCCCTTTTCCCCCCTTTCTTTCCTTTTCTTCGCTCCCATTTTCCCCACTCCCCGAAGCCCCATATTTTTATTGTTCCCTTGTATTTCAAATGAGATTTTATTAGAATTAAAATTCTGGCATTCTCAGATTGTAAGGGTCCAAAAAACTTATTTTCAATGTCTCTCCTTTTTCATGCTCAGTAATTAAAAATGGCTATGGGCATTTTTCACCCTTTGAGATTTACCAACTGCTATAGCATTTGTAGAATGATTTTTTTCACCTGCTTTTACGTGGAATAACCAAATATCGAAGCAGCTTGAAGGTTTTTTTTTAAAAAGAGTTTACCTCTAGGCTTCTAATCTCCAGCACATAGGCATCTATGTGACTATTTCACCATTCAATTAGTTTTGAAATCCTAAAAATAAAAGTAATTAATAAGTCTTTTGTCATGGACAAGAAAAGAGAAATGCCTTTTTAGTATTTGTATGTCATCATGCCAGGCCTAGAAAATTAGCCTAATTTATTATTTAAAACATTGGTGGGATTCCTAATTGCATCCATCATTAGATATGACACATTTAGAACTAGACCCATATCCAGTGAGAATTTTCCAGTTTGAATTTTGAAATAAAAATATTTTTCAAGCGATCCCTAGCTATTGCTTGTTACTATGGAAACAGCCCTATTTGTCTGAGAGCTTTGCCTGCTTGCCAATGGGAGCACGAGCAGCATCAACTAAACATATGAATACATCAAAGACAAATTCATATGCTCAATCTGATCAGCTCAATTAATGTAAGAACAGAAGCTGAAGGGGGTTAAAAGAGGGCATTCATTCAGGATAGATGAAGCCTCTTTTAGCAGAATATATACACCGGCCTTTTGGGGGAGGAATTTAGCACACTGTCAAAAACATTATCAGAAAGGAAAGTACTAGGCCTCCTACACCTAACAGATATGAAGCTGTCAGACAAAGAATAGCACTATTCATTAAATGACACTTATTTTCTCCCACTTTGCAAGAATATAGTGAACAAAACAAGCAGGGGAACAGCTGAGAGAGACACTTTTTTCTTCTCCTGGTGATGACAGACATTCAGCAATTATGGTGATAACTAAGGAATACTAAACAAGAAGCCAGGCTCCATTCTGTTTATCACCTAAAATTTTATGTTACTAAATTTGCATGCAACTCTTGTTTTGTTTTATTATTTATGTCTAGGACAAATTAGATCCTTTTGTTTTTAACATGGTGCTTTCAGTTTGGTGAAGAGTGCTGCTAAACTATACACATTTTCCGTTCTCCTTGTTAAATGGCCATATCAAGTTGAAGTGCTTTTAAAGTGAGAGAGTTTCAAAGCACAACAAAACTCCTGTTTCCAGTGGAGGGGGAAAGAGCATTAGTATAATGGCAGGTATTGTGTACTATTTCTACGGCGCATAATTTCAAAGACAGTTGGAGAAAATCTTTAATTCTCACCTTGGTTTGCAGAAAGTAATAAGACTTTGTTACTTAATTTTAGTGTTGCTAATTACATGTTCCTATTAAGTTTTTAGGTGTTTTATAAGTTAGTTTTACAGCAGATAGAACTGAGCTGGAAGGCCCTCAAGGCTACTGGCTTTTAAGAATCTCATACATGATGATCTGATTTAAGGGCTATTATCAATAGTCTGCTACTATTATCTGCATGATCATGTCCTGATTGATACTGACTTTTAGCCATGTATTTTGTAATACGCTGTCTGGCAATGCTGACAGCTACAATGAATGTGGGGCAGCTCTAATGTAAAGGTCCAGCCAGGCTGTATGAAAACTGATAGCTGCAATATTGGCTCCTATGTTACCACACATACCAG
Source organism: Oenanthe melanoleuca (assembly GCF_029582105.1). NCBI lineage: Eukaryota > Metazoa > Chordata > Aves > Passeriformes > Muscicapidae > Oenanthe > Oenanthe melanoleuca. Next base: position 3,789,651 of record NC_079362.1, on the reverse strand, counting down.
TCCCTTTGAGAATTTCTTTGTGAGTGAATTAAAATCGTCTCCTGATACACAGATAGAGGGTCAGGGGAGGTCTTCACTTGAAGAACCTGCAGATTGCTAAAATGTTGTGCTAAAGTCAATAGGTAGACATAAACTTAGTTCAGAAAAAAAAAAATCTTGTCTGAAAGATAGATGCACAAAAATTGCGGGTATTTATATACTGGTAACAAGTATTTCATATGGTTCCCACAAAGTTTTTGAGCAATCTTTTGATTTTCATTTATTTTTGCATGTGTTAACATAATGCAGCAGGAAATCTGAAGTTTATAATGTAATTAAACTAAAACTCATTAATCTTATAACTATTGCTCTAAAGCAACTCATAATTACTTGAACCAGTTCTCAATTTTAGCTGTATTATGTATTAATTCAGTATTATTTTCTGTATTGCATATTATTTCAGTATTGTGACATACTAAATGCAGTTCTTTTTTTTTATACTGTGAACATATATAATTCCATGGCCTTTATTAAAGTAAAGAAACTAGTAAAATGAAAATAAAGCAACCAGTGTACAAATTCATAATGGATTATTATAATCCTGTGTCTTTGTTTTATAGCCTTTTTTGTAGTACTGAACACTTCGAGAACCTGTAGGTCAAATAGCATAGCTTGTTTTCTTGAGTTCCCAATTCTTTTACCAAATAAACAATACTGAGTTTTAAAAAACAAAGTATAAATACAAGAACTTGCTTTTTCTGGAATATTTAATTATTTAAGACTCTATCAAGTTCAAACCCCTGTTTTGTGAAAGATAAAAATCTTTTTCTCAAATATCTAATGGTCCCTGTTATAAATAGGTATTATAAAAAATAGATGGGAATTATGCTACTTTAAAGACATTTTTAATTACTTAAACATATTGTAGCCCTGATTGGGCTCAGAAAAGCATTACTTTGAACTGAAATTAATGTTATGATTCCATAATTTCATAATGAAGGTGCTGGTAGGTCTGTCCATCTTGGGAAGAAAGAAAAGTTTGTTTGCTCTTTAAACCTTTCCTGACCTTGACAGAATATATTGAATTAGTGTCCCCCAGAGTGCAGCATGCACTGTGTGCAAGCACCAATGCCTTGAGTTTATGGCACACCACTTTCTACTGCAGAGAAAATCTGTTTCTGACTTTATGATTGTCTTCTTTATAAACATTGAACACTGTAGGATCTGTACTATAAAGAAATTTACCTGCTTCTGCTGAACTCTCAGCAGAAGTACGTTATAAGTACTTTATAAGAGTGTGCAAGGACTCCAAAGAATGAATTAGAAAGCAGAGTATTTTGAATATTGTGGTCAAATATGTAATCTGCCGATTGATGAAACCAAAAGGCCAACTCAGCTGTACCCTTAATCATGAAATGGCATTCTTTTGAATTAATATTGCAGTAGAAGTCTTTCTTCTACATTTTGGTAATCAGTGTGCAGCATTCAAGTTTCTAAAGTAGTAAGATGCATTTATATTACTGTTATTTATAAAAGTGTATTCTTCAGGTAGGTCTTTCTTTCTCTGTAGGTAGGGGTTAAAATGGCAAACACTTATAATTTAATTAATAGAAAGAAAAATACAAAACCTGAAACATATATAGTGCAACACCTTGCACAGGATGCCAGGAGTCAGCCCTGAGCCAAGTTTTAGTTTTCACAGTATAACCCTCTGAAAGAAGTGACATAGAAAAGGAGCACTGGCAGATCCTGAATGGCACTTGCATTGACATAGTAGCCCCATTTGGCAACCATTTTTAAATCTTTTGTGTCCTTGCAGTTAGCTAAAAAAATGCTCCCTAGATTGTTAGGAAAACTACCTCAAAAGTAATCATCAAAAGCTAAATTGTATATTGATGATGGAAATAGAAAGTTATTTATCAATAATGTTCTTAGTTTTGTATTCATAATGGTGATGCCTGTTTTATTTTTATTTAAAGACACCCCACTGACTAAAGGTTTCATTCAAAGATCTTCATCAACTCAGCAATATAATGAATGTACATTTTGGGACATGAGCTTAACTTTTTCCTTAGATAGGTCATACTCAATATAGGTATTTGTGGAGTGATGTGAACACATCTTTTCCATAACTTCTTGTGCTAGTTTTGATTTGGTAGAATTTCTGAATATTTTCAAATTTGCTCAAATTTGCAATGAAATGCATGTATGTTGAATTGTGAGCTTATGTATATTTTGTACATGGTAGTAGTGCTGTTGATCTGTAATATTCTAGTATTTTTTAAATGCAAAAGCTTCTGTAATACAGTAATTGTTTTTAATTACTCTTATTCTAGAAGAAAAGTGTAGACTGTATAATCTGCATTTGGACAGGAGCAAGAAGCAAATTTTCTAGTTTTTCTGTTTAGACAGCTATTTTTTATGCTGTTTCCTGTTATACAGAGAAGCTCAGAATGTTGTGAAAAAATTACAGTGCAAAGCAGAAGGCAATGTTTTGAATTTCTATGTTATGCACAAGAAATAAAGTAAATTATTGCTTTTTAGGATAACCAAAATTAATAGTAGGCCAAGAAAATATTTTGTTACATTTAAGATGTAATGACATAAACTTAATTGCACACTGGAGGTCACCCTTGCTACTCCAAATTTTTTTATGGTTTTCTAAAAAAATAAAAAAGGGAAACAGCTTTTTAATACATACGTTGGGGTTTTAAAAATACTTCTAGCAGTATAACCAGTAATCCAAGTGCATGTTTGTTGTTGTCTGGCTCTTTAATTATTTATGCAGTATGCAGTACATGCATAGGTCTACAGAAAGACTTTTTGGGGTGTATTTGCCTAAAGTCCCAAAAGGATTCTATAGTCTGCATTGCAACCTCTGCTACAGGCAATTCCTTTTATCACTCTCCAGGAAAGTTAGTTTATTTAGAAGCTGGTTCTTGCACAGCTACCTAAATTGCCATTACTTTGCTAGATTACCTCGAGGACCCATCCAAAGGCATACAGAAGTATTAAAGTACCATCAGAATAGCTATTATGCCCTTACAGAGGTGCAATTAAATGTTTTATTCAGTTGATGAGCAATGTGCCAGATTTACTGTTGATTAGCCTAAAAACAGAGCTGAAAGGTCTTGAGAAAATCTGTCCACTGAAGCTATAGAGATCTCAAAGGAGAAGTTTAAAATTAAGCCAATGTCCTTATATTTTCAGTGTTTTCTCTGAAATCCTGGTAGATCAGATATCTATAACCTTTAGCTGTCAGTATGCAGTAGTATAGGGAAAATGTTGGATGGGTGGGGTGGGTTTTTTTGGTTGGTTTTTTTTTGGGTTTTTGTTTGGGTTTTTGTGGTCATTCTTCTAAGTAATCATGATTCAGTTTGTTGATTTCAGCAAAATATCAGTTTTTGGGATGATGATAAAATTGGCCCTCATTGCTTGCTGATGTGCTGCTGTAAACATGGCTGCACTAATCAGGTTAAGTTTTAGTATTAATTTATTCTGTTGGGATGTAACAACAAGTTTGCAATTCTGAAAGGCCTGCAAATGTTGTGTAACATTATGATAATCAATTAGTAAGAGATGCCTTTTGAGTGGCTTTAACTTCGTTTATCAGGCAATGAAGAGGTGGAAAATGTGAGGAGAGTTTGTTTTTGACTGAGAAACAAAAGCAAACTCATCCCTCCATGGTCTCTATTATTCTAGCATTTTGTGAGTGTAAGCAAGTCATGTCTCCTGGCTGCCCATTAAAGCAATTCAGTCCCAAAACCAAGTAGTGGCCCAGCATAGGTATTCACATTTCAAACTGTTTCTTCAGAACACTACTGAGTGTTTGACTACTGAGAATTTTTTTTTTTTTTTTTTTTTGCTTAAACCAAGAGCACACAAAAAGCCATAATAGAATGCTGTCTAAGGGAAAGATTTACTAAGATCTAGGGAATTGTAAGAATTTAAGTAAACCAGTAGTAAAATTTTTCATCTATAATTTCTTTAAAAGTGTATTGAGATCACTGAGTCATACCTAAAATCAATGAAATCTGTGAAAAGTAGCAGTTCAATAAACTGACACACTGTCAATCTATATTGTCATTCAGAAGAGACAACAGATATATATACAATTGATAAAAAATAGACAAGTGAAAAAAAAATGGTAATTTAACTGTAATATTTGAAAATAAATTAGGGTTTAGTTGTAGTTGTAGATTTCTGGAAAAAACATACAGTCTTCATATTCCATTGCAATATGATCTCAGGTTAGAAAAGCTTCTGAGATACTTATATCTTTCTTAATAAGAATTATTTAATCACAGGAAAAAATAATGAGAATCTCTTAGATTGATCAATATCAGTTTAGGGGATTTATGATAATGAGGACAAATGAGAACTTAAAGAAATGTGTTAATTTTTTTTTAAATTATATCTGTCATTCTATGATGCATAAGACATTGAAAAGCCAAGCATCAAATTCATTTTTACTTATTCTGAGTTCTCCCTCCATTCTAACGTGAAAAATCTTTGGAGATATTTGAGCTATTTTCAGTCTTTATAAGCCACAATTTAAATGAAATATTCCTTGGTGATTAATTGTCATAATTGGAAAATAAAAATGTTAGTGTAAGTACACAATAATAAAGTAGAATGAAGCTGGTTGAATTTTAAAATGAGAGAAAATTCAGTAATAAAGTGCAGATGTTGAAATAAACTGAATTTTTGTTAAGTGAAGAGGCTTCTAAAGAAGGGAAAACAGAAATGCTTAATAATGGTGGAAGTGGTTTTAAATATTACACTGGCCGTTTGGCAAAATGTATTTGCAGGATAGTCTGTCATTGTGGACATATAAAAAATAGAAAGAAATTAAATATTGATTAAAAATTCATTGTCATCATTCATACGAGGTAATTGCATCAAATTGGTAAAATGTGTTAATACTGATATTTTTATTCAATAGGTGAATAAAACAGTTATATAGGTAACAGATTAACCTGACTCTCAATTTCATACTATATGTATTGTGTGTACTTGAAGAATTTATTAATTTTTCTCTTTATTTTACTCCTTATTCAGAACACATGAATGCAGAACTGAAATATGTAAGTAAAAAGTTGAGCCAGTACATTTTAGGATAGAAAGTTATATAATTTATTTCTTCAAAGTAACAGTTTTTTGTTTGTCTGAGTGACTCTAATGTTGGGCAGAGCTAGTATTTCAGTGTGCATTTCTGTTCCAGTTATGCTATTTCTAAATATGTGATTGGAAATTGCTTCATGTCTGCCAAGCTATTTCAAAGTTTCAGTTGTGAAATCTAGTAAGTGTGGGCTTTATCTGGAAGTTAATACTTCAAGGTATACGATGAAGATCATGGCTTTGAAATGCAAAACAAAGTATTTTAGTTTGGTGCAAACAAATAAGGGTGCTTCTTCCCTGATTCTTTTACAAATGGAAATGTGTGTTCAGTGAAAAACCTAAACTAACATTTTGGGGATTTTTTATTTAAAAATTTTATGAACTCGGAAAATTTATGGAGCAAGATGCATGCACCAATAAATACAGATACTGTTTGTTACATAAAGAAGTGTATAGAAATATACATATTGTTTATAACAATATTATATCTCAGAATAGAACTTATTCTTGCAGGGATGGGATTTCTGATGATCTGTAGTTCCTGTGGGAAGGCATTTTGCCATCTCAGACTATGCTAACACTTTCTTTTTCTTAGAGCTTCTTCAGGTCAGAGGACTACTGTCTGGCTTTAGTCAGTCTTTTAGGTAAGCTGCTGATGCCTTTTTGAACAGACTTTGAACATCACCGCTCTAGGGGCAGCTACTGTGGCAAGTGGAGATGTTCATATTTAAGAATACACCAGCTAAAAGCCCTAATGGTAAGAATGCATGTCTTATTAAGGAAGAATGCACTATACCAGCCAATTTTTAGAATGAAAATGTGTCCAATTATTGCATATAGTCCAGCCAAGGAGTGGATGTAATGAGGCTAGGACATCACTCATTCAGCCATTTTTGGATAACCCTGGCCTGACCTCATGGCTAACCCTGCTTTAAATAGGAGGTTGAGCTAAAGACCTCCTAATGTCCTTTCCAACCTGAATTTTCCTATGATCTTATGATCGTCCACCAGGATTGGAAGAAGTTTCCTAGCAACAAGAAGCTGAAGGCATTGGTAATGGTTGAAACTTAGTGTCAGGGGAAAATCCCAGAATTCTAACCTATGAGTTGAATTGACCAATATTGTGTATGTCTCCCTTAAAGCAAGGGAAACTGTACATTCATTGTGAATCCTTTGAAATGCTTTTTCTCTGCACATCTGTCATGTTCATCATTTCCCTTCACACAGAGCACTCTCTTTCTGATCTGATTTCATTTATTTACTGATTGATAGATGATATTGTATAGCTTTTGGTGGTGATGGATAGGTAGCACTTCAGTAATCTCAATATACTACTGGTCTTTCCTTCTGTGATATTTCTCCCAAATCATTCCATGGGTGGTACATGCTGAAATGAGAAGGAACAGAAAGTTCTGGAACTTAGTATATTGTCTAGTAATAGAGGAGGCACACTGAGAAAATTTTAGTAGGTTAACTGGGAATTCATGAAGCTCTCTTAAGAGGAGTAACTATTATTTATAGTCAATAGTTTTATGAATTATGGGAATAGCTTTAATTCTTTCAAGACATACTAAAATTAATATGAATGTCAAGCCCTCTCCACTGTTTTCACTGAGCCTGTAACATTATTCATTAGATCCATTTCTTTTGGCTTTTCAGTAAGCTTTTGGGAGTTTGTTTGAGAAAGGGAAGGTTAATGGTGAGTCACAGTTAACTGGAATTAGTATATTCTCAGTGTATTTTTGCCAGACTTTCATTCTGGCAAGCCTTCATTTCTGAAAGAGCAAGGAAAGGTTTTTTTTCCCTGAAGTAATGTATGTTCATTATTCCACCCAGTACCAGTAGTTGATATTTATTATCAAGATTTAAAGCAGAAGGACGTAAGAGTTTCAAACACTGGACTGAAACCTTCTGTTGCACAATGGTATGTGAAGAGGTAATGTAAGGAACTTTGAAAATGTTAGAATATAAGAAAACAGTTTTGTGGGAATACTCAATTTCAGTTTCCTCAATACTCTTCTACTGTTCTAACCAGAAGAGAATGATAGTTTCACATAATGGTGGCTGTTTGGCTGTGGTGTAACCTGAAACTTGTCCAGATTGATTAAAAAAGTTCTTAATGACTTCTTGATATAGACCTTCCTTGGTAAAGTGGAGACACATAAAAAGTAATCTTGCTGTAAAATTAAGTTTCAATGCAGCTTTTAAGAAAATTATTACATCCTTTCTTTGATGTTCTGATTTTTGTGCACAGTATTGTCACAAAATTCAATATAGAATATCAGTAAATAAAAAAAGTGTCTACTTACAAAATGTCACCAAATATACACAAACTGGTTATTAAAGTTGTGGTTGAGGCCAATGTTACTTATTCAGTAGGTTCATACTCCTTAGTTTATAGGTTTAATACTGTTTCAGCAAGCAAATGAAATTAAATCAGATATTTCTGGTCAAGCCTGAATCACTAATTAACTTTTTTGTCATGGGGAGGATACTCTTTGGCCATTATTTTAGTATGAGAGAGGATAATCTCTTTAAAATATCACAGAACCACTGAATATTCTGAGTTGGAAGGGATCCTCAGGATCATGAAGTCCAGCTACCTAAGTGAATGGCCTGTATAGGGATCAAAGCCACAACCCTGGCGTTAACAGCACCATGCTCTGCCAAACGAGCTGATTTGGGGGAACTGGACTGTCCTGGATCTTGATCTCTGCCATCAGCATTTCATCTAGATTCATCTATCTGCTTGCTTTGAGTCAGAAGTTAGTTTATAAAGTTCTAAGGTGTCAAGCAAGGAAATAAGAATGCAGATACATGAGCTTCTTCTGAAGTTCTTCTGTTTGTTTGCAAACCATGCCAGCATTAGCACTGCCATTCTGAGTGATGCAGACCTCTCATGGCTAAAGGCTTATTTGATTTGATCCATGATTTAATAGTTAGAATTTGCATGTACAGTAGGCATACTCTCATAAAAATAAGTGTGAAAGTATTTGAACTGTATAGATCTTGGAAATCCTTTTGGGTTTTTGTTTGTCTTTTTGTTTGGTTGGTTGTCAAAATTTTCATAGGAATAGTTTACGTAAAAGCATTTGATGTTTCAACCTGATGTTGGTGCTGCAATTTTACCTTAGTAACCTCGGTGTGAGATCAGTTATTTCTCAGGTTTGTAAGTCTTAACCATGCAAACATAAGCATTAAGTTCTTGAATAATCAGCCTGATTTCTGTTCTTGTTTTTCCTATTCAGATGTTCTGCTCTTTATAACTGTTGAAGAATCGTCATAGTTTCCACCATTTTTTTTCACTTTAATTGAAGAAACTTTGAAAGTTTTACTAGCAAAGCAGTGAAATAGTGCATTTTATTAGGACTGCCTAGGGAAAAATTAGAGCAGTAGCAAGTAATTTTATGATAGAAATTTAAAATAGTACAATAGGACTGATATTTTGGTTTGGATTGTGAAGTGTTTAACCCTACATTTTTCATAAAATCTCAGTTGATGTTTTGGAATTCAAGATGTCACTGACGTAGGTTTCATATTTATGCAGGTTTCTATTAAGAGTTGTGATGTTGCCTGTTCACTACAGATTCATGTATATTAGACCTAGAAATAATAATCTTTTTTTTACCCAGAGAGTTAACAACCTTGTTTTAAGAATCATCACTATCTTCCTCTCATTAGCCAGTAAAGAAATTAATAGTCTCCTAGTGTCTTATGGAATAACTTTCAGATCATTTAATTGTTTTTCAAGTTTTATATGGTTAGACTATACTAATGAGTCAGAAGTTTCAGAGGAACAAATGTCCACTAACTGTCATTATTCACCTGCTTGCACAGTGCAGAAATATTTTTGAATAGATGTGACTGTCTTGAATCATAATAAAAAGTTCAAACAGCCTGTACAAAACCCTGCAGCTTTAAATAAGTGTAATTCTAGCATAAGAAAGGAAACATGCCAGGAACCAGAATTTCATAAAAACACAGTACTTATCTGTCTCATATACTACATATGAAATATGTATTATACTGTGGGCAAAAACCTGCCAGCAGTTTTCATTTGAGTGGGGTAATCAGTGTCTTAAATTTTTCTGTTGGCCGGCTCCATAAACTGTTCTACATGGATACAGATTCATTAATTTCAAATCTTCAGCTGTAGTGCAAAATGTTGGAAGCAGTAATATCTAATATTTTTAGAATCAAGGAGGAGAAGTCAGAAGAAAATTTATTACGTGGATTTTCCCAGCTCCACTTTTCCTTGCAAACAGGAGTGTCCTGTGATCTGTGCTGTAGGTAGGACACTGATGGCATGTTTTCCCTTTCATTATATTTCTGGTAAACAGTTCCTTTTTATATTGTGTATTGAATAGCAATATTAGTAACAATGCTAGTTTATTTAATACAGTCTAGATGATTAGCATGTCAAGTGCATCATTTTTTGTGAGCCCTGAAGATCTGCTGTATTTGTATCTCAGGTGCAGATTCATTTCTAGGGCGGGTCCCTTGAGAATGAGTTGTGACTGGTCTTGTTTATTCCTGGTTTGATCTTTCTTTTTTCCTTCAATGTTACTACAACTGTAATGGCGCTGGGTTCAGACGTTTTAAAGCAGTCTGAATACGTTTTCTTTTAGACTGTCTTGATGGATGTTTACTTTTGTTTCTTACCCCAACCAAGCCTCTGTAGAAGTGCTTGTTGAATACCATGTGCCTTTTACTTCATGAAAGATACAAAAATGTGTTACTTCTCATCAGGAAGCAATGATTATATTATCCATACAAAGATGGATATGTTGTAAATATTCATAGAAGACAGCTGCAAGCTAAAAGATGTTGCTCCCAAATCATAAGTTTCTTAATTACATCACTGTAAAGAAAAGATCAAAGATAATGTGATTTCATTTGATTACTGAGTCATCCAAATAAGCAGGGAGCTCTAGTGACAGTTTTTCTGAGGTAGCAGATTGCAGTTGGTATTTAAGGAAAAGTATTTTAAAACAATGCCCATAATTACACTTAAAAATATTAAAATAATCTCTCTAGTTTCCTAGGTCTTGATGGAGCTTAACCATTGGCATAATGATGCTTTACTTTAAGATATTTGCAAGCACCTCAGTGCAGGGTGTAGGTGTGGTGAGTCACCCATTCAGCACACAGCTCTCATTCATTCATTCCCACACTGTAGTCTCCCTGATTTTGCATAACCTATGTGGCGTTTTGTTGTCAATCAGCCTCGGTTTTGTACAGTAAGCTCTCTGGCTTTCTCTTGACTTGAATGAAAAGTGCCATTCATTCACATCATACTTTTCTGCAGATACTATTCTAAAGCAGGGATCAAGTGGTTGGCTTCTAATGTGCAAGAACTGTAAGACAAAGAATTTTGTCTTACAAAATGCTATGCTGCTTATAAATTGCTATTTGCTTACTCTTATGCTATACTCAGCATAGCTCAGTTACAGTCACAGTCTGAAAGTCATTTTGGGGAATGTAGAATAAGGTCCTTGGGCAAAGGTAGTAAGAGGGAGAGAAGGCAGAGGCTTAGGAAAGGATTGCAGGAATGGAACAAATCACAACAAGAGTAAGCAAAGAGATACTGCATGGACCAACAGCATAAGGGATTGTGAAACTGACCAACTACTAAAAATTTTACGTAAAAAGTGACCTATCACCTAAGGAATCAGAAATGGACCAATTAAATCACAAAGAGATAACGTGGGGGTCTGCAAAGGGGGTGAAATATTTCTAGTATTAGTAATTCTAAGTAAGCAGTTTCTTATCTAAGGGATGATTTTCCATGGAGGCCCTGTAGGGGTTTCTGCTCCTTCCACAGGCCAGGGGACAAAGACAAAGTGGCAGAGAGGCCATGGGGCTGGAGAGAGAACAAAGGAAACAACAGAGCAAACGAGCCTTCACACTTCAAGAAAACAAACTCCCTCCCCCCAAACAAACAAAGCAACGAGGAGCAGGGAACAAACCAAACGTAGGAAGAGCTGTTTTTGTTCAAAACGAGCCAGAGCTGCTGGGGGGCTGGTGCAGGCTCCGTGCTGCGGCTGGGCCGCCTTTCTTTCTACTTTGTGCTGGTAAAAAAGCACCAGTGGGCTGCTGGCAGCAGCTGGAACATCCAGAATGGCTCTGATCCGTGGTGATGAGCAACTGTGGGCCCCCCTCCCTTGGCAAACAGCAGGCAGCAGCAGTGGAGGTATTGCAGACTTCTCCAAAGCCCAGAGAGAGCAAAAGAGAGAGCTTCTCGTGTAGGTTCCTTGTTTGAAAAGGGATTCGGCATCCCTCCCCTGTTGTAAACCAGGGCAGAACACACAAGTTCAATTTTCTGGCTGCAGGTCTTAAAGAGACAGCAAACTTGCCTGGTTTGATGATTTTGGGTCACCTGACTAAAGGTTTCATTCAATGATATCCATCTGACACAACTCAGTGATATAATGAATTTACATTTTGGAACATGAGCTTAACTTTTTTCTTGAATAGGTCATACTCAACAAAGGTATTTGTGGAGTATATTAGACACTGTACCTAATGATTGGCTTACCAAGAGACGTGAACACATCTTTTCCATAAGTTCTTGTGCTAGTTTTGATTTGGTAGAATTTCTGAATATTTTCAAATTTGCTCAAATTTGCAATGAAATGCATCTGTATTGAATTGTGAGCTTAGGTATTCTGTACATGGTAGTAGTGCTATTGATCTGTAATGTTCTAGTATTCTTAAAATGCAAAAGCTTCTGTAATACAGTAATTGTTTTTAATTACTCTTATTCTAGAAGAAAAGTGTGGACTGTATAATATCCACTGATTGTTGGATCTACCCTTACTTAATCATACCTACTAAAGTAAGAAGTAGTTTCTTCCATTCCCTCAGATCTCCAATCAAATAGCATGATTTTTAAAAGTAACAGCATTATATTATTCTCTTCTGTTTAGAGTCTCTGAGGAAAACAAAAAATACAGTTATAGAAAGATCAGTTGATAGATACAAGGTGCATGGCTGATCTGATTAAATATAACTCATAAAAATATTCATAACTGTATTTTTCCTGCATACTCACAGCTGATGTTAGTAGTGAAGTGCACTGTTGTCCAGTGAGTCCATTTGCCCCAACATCAGTGCAGCTGGATGCTAAAAAGAGGGTGGAAGAATCTCTGGCACACTAAGGGAAAATTTATGTACCATGAGCAACATCTGTGCAGTGGGCATCATGTGGTAATGTTTCCTGGCACTTAGCTGTGGTAGTGCAAATACATGAGGCAGCCAGCACGTAACATAAAGTGAGAAACATGTATTTCTGAGTGGTAATTGAAAATTATAAATGTTAAAAACACTCACATTGTTAAATATATTAGTATCATTTTATTGCCATATGCTGGTTTACCTGTCACTGTGGATTTTTACACTTGAAAGTTCAGATCTCCTCCCAGTTTCTCAATAGCTAAGTTATGGTTTACGTAGTAAGGACTATAAAGTAGAATTTTTCCAAGTAACTAGGATACACTGGCCTAGGATTTTTTTAATGAGTTAAACTTCATATTTTGATTACATGAAAATAAATAACAACTCTGAGCATAAAAATACATTTTCTTACTAACTGGAAATAAATTTATGTGTTATTTTTCACCTATATGTCATTATAAAAGTTTTTTTTAATAAAAGATCAATAACTATTTCATAATTTTGTGTTTTAAAATAATATTTTATTATATACTTATGCATTTTGTGTATACATTTTATATTTTCAGTATAATGACTAATGATATATAAGCAGTTGTCAGCAAAACAATAGATTTCATTTTTTTATTTAAGAATATTTATATCTGTGGTTGAATGAGACAGTCTATTCAATCTTATAAATATCATATTTAATAAAGAAAAATCCACTGCAAAGAGAAAAAATGTCTTTATCCATAAGCAACCAGATGAGAAATGGATTTTATTCAGTCAAATCCTTTTAGTCAATGAAACAGCACTTTCATGCCTACTGCACTCAAGCGATAATTAATATAGTCTAATTCCAGACATGATGCCTGAATTCATGTACTGTCATCAATACCCCATGTTAAAATCAAACCTTGACAGGGACTTAACACCCTGGAACAGGTCATCATATGATAATACTCTTTTTTCCTTTCAGTATTTGTCTTCAACCAAGCAAAGTATTACAAGATGAGGGGAAAAAAAGGGAAAGAATTACAAATTAAGAGTGACGCAGGCTGTGAATAGAACATATGTTAGGCTAGGCAGAGGCATCAATGAATTATATCATTTCATGATGAAGTGGCAGTGGGGCTGAACGGACCTATTTTAAACCTTGATGTATTTTATCTCTACTGTACTTGGTCTGTCATCTTTGGAGAAAGACTTTGTGTAATTGAGAGTCAGCTCCAATCTCCACGACTTGAGCATGAAGTGTAAGCCAGATGAACAGTGTTATGGAAGAAAGGGAAGCATCTAATAAGATATAAATGAGAAATAACCTTTATACTTCAGACATTTAAATGTGTTTTATTACATACAGTGTTTAATGGTATTATTTTCACAGTACTGTTAATAATATAAACAAGGTTTGAAAGTACTTCAAAATTTATTTAATTTTGCTTCATTATTTTATTAAAATCTGCATCTTTACAGTTGAGATATCTTTTGCCACATTGTGCATACCATATAACGGAGCCAATTTGTCCTTACATAATTTTTATGAGTGTAATTTTTTTTTATTCTTAAATTCAAGGGTCACCTTCAGAGGCTAAGATTATAGTTTTATAGTTATTTATTAATTTGGAGGGGAATGTGTTTTGATTATGTCCTTATCATGCCACAAACAACTATATCTCTAGAAAAATCCTCAGGAAGTTTGTATTTTTGTATATTTTGCTTTTAGTATGGTTTAAAAATATAATTTTAAGGAACTTTAGGTTTTCTGCTTTTCATTTATTGTCCAGGAAGAAGCTGGCATATTGATGGTGTATGATACATGTTTGATCCTGAGTACAAAGAATTTGTAGTGGTTCTAATAAGTCAGTCTTAGTAAGTCTTCCAGCAGGTCTTGGTTTCTCATGCAAAAGAGTATGTGAATGTCATGAAGTGTGCCCAACACAACTCAAGGACCATAGTACAGAGTCACTCATTTGAATTTAATTGTATCCAGTGTTTTATTCGGATCCGTTTTTATTAGAAAGATTCTTCAGACAAACCTCTGGAGACAAAATATTTTGTTGTTGCAGATCAGGATAAGGACAAGTGATAGCATCTGTAATGCAAGGTACTTGTTCCATATAAAGCATTTTTTTGTGAGGTCACTGTATTTACATAGAATTGCAATGAGTGTCTTACAAGCTCTTGTACTTCTTCTGCATAGTTAGCCAACAGTTTCAAGATTGGAGTAAGTGTTATTAACAGCTACTCAGATGAAACAGGGTAAAGAAGGTATAATAGTCAGTATATTAATCTTACTACTGGAGAGAATTCTTGTCTCCTAGCTGTACTCACACTGATTATTTCCTGCATGGAAGGAAGGACATCCTCATGACCCAACAAATTCCATGTGGGGAAAGGACGGATTTGCCTGCACAGCTTTGATAGCAGATTTTGGTTAAATTCTCTGTCCTCAGAACCTGTGCATAAAAAATGGGTTGTTGCATAAATTCCTTTATATTGCCTTCTTCATAATGAAAGCTTTGCTACAGTTGGACTGGTAGTCTTATTATATCAGGCTATTTGTATAGGTCACAGCTCTAGCATGGTAAGGAAATATTTAAAGTCTCTCTCTTTAAAAGTCTCTTATGACCAAAATGCTAATGTAATCATTCCTTGCTTTTGCATTGTTTTATTAGGTTCACTCTGCCCAGAGTTCTATGGGTGTTTCTTTTGCTTCAAACTGATGATCTTTTTGACTCTTGTAATGTAGCACTGTGCCTTACAGTCTCATTTTACTAGTAATTTTGGACTTCGGATATGACTGAATACCTTTTTTAATAACTTCAAACTATATGTGTGTGAACACATGCATATATACACACCTATATTTTTAAAGGACAAATATCATAAAAGTTACCTGCTATTCACAGAGAAAATGTGCAGCTTTTGAACAGCATCTCTTCACACAATTCCACTGTGAAAATTCACTTGAACATGATTTTCTTTTTGCAAATCAGAAAGAAAGATTAATTCTAGGTGGGGAGAAAAGAGTAACATTAGCAGAGTCTGCAAGATATGGATATAATTTGGCCTTAAAACAGTAATACATTTCTTGTGTCTACAGAGTAGAGGCCCTTTCAAACTTTACTTTTGGGTTTGTTTTTTTTTTGTTTGTTTGTTTTTGGGTTTTTTTTTTTTTCCTGGTTTGTTTCTCTTTCAGAGGTCTAACACTAATATAACAGTAACCTGAATTAAGGGGCAAAGACTTGTGGAGCCAATTTTTTGTTCTATTGTGAATGATTTAGTTATGTTTTCATATAGTGCATTAAAACAACTTTTATTTTTTCTTCATTTATGTACATTTAGTGTAAAAAATGTGTTTGCACTTTGAAAATGCATAATGGCAGCCATGCATTTCAGTTCAAAACTGAAAATTAGGTGTTTGTCTTATCTGTCTGTGCATCAGTTTGTGATATTCCTTCTGATTTTCAAGAGCAGAAGCTTGACAGTCAGTGGCAGGCAGATTATAAGTGCTTTGTCTGTCTAGAAATATGCACAGCTCATTGGGTGGGAACGTGGCTCACAGAGCAAAATCAAAACTACTCCTTTCTTCCTTGAACTTTAGAGAAAAAAAATCTAAACAACAAAAATCTGAAGGAGTAAAATTTAATCAGAGAAAACTTACAAATTAGCTTTTACGTTCTTTAGATTACTTACATGACTTGAGATTTGTACTTGGTTACTTGACATTCTGTAAAGATTTGTATCTTTCCTACTAAACATTAGATGCCACAATTATATTAATTTTACTACTAATAATGATGGAATTGGAGAAAAGGCAAATTACACATTTTTTATGTAGTTTTTGGATTCTAGATGTGACTTCTAACCAGTCTACAAATGTTAGCATTAGTAATTTGGAAATGTATTTGTTTTAATTTTGTTTTACAGATCAACTGTTTTTATCTGAAAAAAAATTAGAGAATTGTAGTATGCAACCTTACTTTTAATATTTACCTTCCAGCATTATAAAATTTGATTAATGGTTCTGAAACAAACTTCGCATTTTATGTATTATAATTTTTAAAACTTGAATTAAAAAATATATATATATATATATATATACATATATATATATATATATATATATATATATATATATATATATATATATATATATATGTATATAAAATAGTCCTTCTGAAGTTTTTTTAATGTGGTCAGTAGTTGGGGAATAATTCTTCAATTCTATTACTGAGAAGGAAAATTGTCCATATTATTGATAAAAATGACAATGTGGTACCTGCATGTCTAGCAGCAAGCTGTAGGTCTCCCAGATATGTTTGTTACAAAGTCTGAAAATAAAAGTGTTGCATTCAAAATAACCCTAGAGAACTTTATTTTCTGTTGAATAAGTAAAATCAGAATACTAAACATCATTTACCTAGGAAAAATAAGCACCTGGAGCCATGAACTCTGTCTTTCCTTTCTATCATTATAAAAAGACATGTTCACAAAACACCAAAAATAGGAAAATATATAATGAAAAAGTTTTAAATTTTCCATAGTAATTTTTGGTTTACATGAGCTGCCTTGTCCACACATAACGGTCTAAAGATAAATAAAAGGAACAATAAGCATATTTGTTCACAAGTTACATCTTCACTGATCCACTATGAACCAGGAAGTAGAATTATGCTTTAAAATAAAAAAATCTGTTTGGGAGTTTGACCTTGCTAGCATAGAATTATCATGATGATGAAACTACCACATTTCTTTCCAGAAACATTTTTATTCACTCCATCCCGCCCCCAATATTATTTGTTGCATTTATAGCAGAGAAGTATCTTGCTTTCATTTATATTTCCTTTTTCCTAGCCTCCTCTTTATCTAGCACCCCATGCCCCCTTTGCAGTAATGGAACATAGGAAACTGCTCTCCACTGTTTATAACAGGGCTCCTGTTCCAAATTTCAGGACACTAGAGCAGCTGGAATTGTTTAGTGGCTGTCTGTACCAGTACTCCCATCTTCGTAATATTAAAATTAATTTCCCTCATCTTGGTGTATAAAGAACCCAAGTGTGCCCTTTACCTCATTACCTGGAATTTTACAGTGACACCAACAGCAGGAGATGTGGTGGAGCAGCTTTTTGGATATCAAAAGTTGAAGCCCTGGGAGTATTCGCTCGAATGGGCACTGCCATTCTTACAGCCTTTAATAGGTTCTTCCTTTATGTCTGCTGATGGCTGGAGCAATGAGGATGGATATGATCCAGGTTTTCCCATCACTTGGATAGCTCGCAATTTTTCTACTTAAGGGAGAGAACAACTAGGCACATATCTGAAGATTGTACTTGGTGCATAGTACTAATCAGCAATCTGCTGACTGTCAAAGAGGAGGGTGAATAACTCAACATGTTTATTTATGTATATATACTGCAGTGTTGTGACACAAGGTAAAAATGAAAGTGGTTTGTTAACTATCTTAGCTGCTGTTCCAGTAATGTGTTTATTTCGTGCATGTATTGGGAGACACACTGTGCTCCACAGAATCAGTGTTCCTGAGCATTATGTTTTTATAGAAGCATTATGTTTTTATAGAAGCATTATGTTTAATATGGATATATGTGGTGGGGGAGGGGGCAGTTTGGATCCCAGTTGGATGCAGGTATGCAGTGACTCTAAGGTACTCACACTGGGAAATTTTTGGATATTCAGGTAAATAGTCACCTAATCTTGGAATGAAATTTGAAGATAGGTGTTTTTATTACATTTGTTTTCTTTTGTCGGCACTAAGCTCAGAGGTGTTGTGTCTGGTAGTTTCATGACATCACATTCATTTTCTTAAAAAAACCCATATAATGGTTATTTCAATAGTGAATGTACCATTGTCTGACCTTGTGTCCTGGTTTGGAGGACAGGTACTTGCCAAAAAAAGCAGGAGCTCCTCCCGAGATGGGGAATGTAAACCCTCTCCTTCCTGATTATTATAATTTTGGAATCAGGGACTCTCAGGCAGAGATATGGGGGTTAAGAATAACAGCTCTTTACTAATGTCCTGGTTTGAAGGACAGGTGTTTGTCAATAAAAGCAGGAGCTTCTCTTTGAAATGGAGAATGTAAACCCCCTCCCTCCAAATTAGTATAATTTTGAAACTAAGGGGCTCTCATGCAAAGATTTGGGAATTAGGAATAACAGTTCTTTACTAGGAAAATTAAAATAGAAATACAGTATTACAAAGAACAGTCCCAACCCTGAAAGAGTCAGAATCCAAGCTGACACCCGTCAGTCAGTCAGGGTGTTGGCACAGTCCCATTCAATGGTGGCTGCATCCTCCTGCAGAGGCAGATGTGGTTCAGCTGAAGCTGTAGAAGGTTTTGTAGAAGGGTGCAGTTTTCCTGTGAAGGTCTAGGGATGATGTGGAAAGTTTCAGTTTTCTCCTGGAATCCAGTGGAAAGACGGTACCTTGCTGTCTAAAATCTCAGGTGTTTTTTTATTTAGGTAGGAAAGGCTTGGCTTTTCCCCCTGGCTGGAGCATCTCCCAGTGGGATGATGTAATTTTATCAGTCATGCAGTGGGTCTGAATGGGCCAGCAGCAGATGATATCTTCCTGGAGGGAGGATGGGTTGTGGAAAAGATAAAGATGCTTGCCCCACCTGGTTTTTAAGATGGCCCATTAGCAGATAATTTGTGCCACAGAGATAAGGAATCACTGCCCCACTCAGCTTCAACAGATGATGATAGAATACACATTTCTGGCCACATCAACCCAACACACTAATATACCTTACCAGACAAACAGAAACAACAGCACCTATGAAAATTAACAACAAACAGAACAGTAACTCAGTTGCAGTCCTTTTCTGCCACAGATACTCCCTCCCTAGGCTCAGCACCCGTGGTGCTGGTCCCGCTCCGCTGCGGAGGGCTGGGATGATGCTGGCAGCTTCCCAGGTGGGAGAAGGGATGGAGGAGGAACTCCCCGCTCACCATACGGGTCACAGTGCTCAGAGGCAGCAGGCTGGAGTGGGGAGGCAGCATTCCCATAGAAGGGGATGTGGCTTCCAGAGCTGGGGTGGCAGGGGGTGGAAACGAGCAGCTCTGGACATCTTCCTCCAACACCACCAGCGAATGAGAGAGCCAGAGCCCACCCATCCCTTTGTCCTTAGTCATCATGAGCTAAGGGGCAGGCAGACAAGCTTTCCTAGCATAGCAATGGGAAAAATTCCACAGAGAGAAAAAAAAATAAGGGAACAAACCCCAACCCCCAACACCTTGTCAGTGGAGTACATTTACAGGCAATACAAGTCGAGTTAAACAGACCTGAACATGAAACTTAGAGGTTCTCCAGTCAAGCCTTGGTGTTTTTGACACGCGTGACTGTTTCAGCATTGATTTCAGTGGTGTTGGGGTCCATGTCTTTCAAATTCCACAGAGGAGACTGTGAACTGTTCATGATGTCTTTATAGAGCCTCAAGGGTAAAATCCTAATACTAAATCCTAATGTTAAATACTTTGCATGGATTTATAGTTGTAAGAATATATTGTTTGTGTCTGAGTATATATTAATATTTTTTTCTAAGATACATCTTTAAAGTGTTCAGAGATATTACCCTTGCATGTAGTCATTAAAATAAGAACTTTTCTTGCTAACAGGTACATAAAATATGGTGAAGCCATATTTTTGAAATGTTAGGCTGTTCTGAACTATTCTGTTACAGATCCTAAATTTGTTAAGACTAAGTTGAATAGTATCAACAGATACAGCTAGCTGTAAAGCAGGCTGATATCTTATAGGAATGCTCACTCTGTAACTATGAGAGCAGCTTTTGGTAAAGCAAAAATAAAGGAAAGATAAAAATAGGTTTAGGAACTTTAGATGGTACTTTAGTTAATTATATAATTATGATAATCAAAATTGAGAATAATCATATTTAGACTTATTTAGTTCAATGAATGAAATTTAAATATATCTCTTGAATGCACTTGACATAAAATAAGCTCAACATTTATGGGCAAAAGGGCAAGAGGAATAGAAATAATTGGATTATTTGACTGGAATGTAGTCCTTGAAACTGTCTGCATCTTCTGGGTTTTTAAAAAACTTTTATTTTCATTATAGGTAAGTACTTCTATTAAAGCCATATTATCTACCCACCTGAATAAAAAAATAGGTGTTTGAAGAATGGAGTTCAATTTTCAGTACATAATTTTATCTATTCCTTGCTTCACTTGGTAATTTTACAACCATCGAAAATGCACAAGAGCTGCACAAACCACAGTTAATAGTGCTGGAAGGACTTCTAATGATAATTTGAAAAAACATGGAAGCTTCTATTTCACTTTTTGCATGCTCAATGTCTTGGTTATCAGTACGGGGAGGAAATAATTACAGAGATGAGTAAATTGAAAAATAAATGACAGGCTGTAAACACATTATGTGACTGACTTAAGTATTTGCAGAATCAGATCTTATGACAGAGCATCCATTATCCTGCAGTTCAGCATTATTTTATATTTGATCAAAGCTATGGTCAGTATTTGGAAATTGAGACATCTTAATGCATTTTTATTCATAAAGTGCAATGAAATGCATAGGAGCTTTTCCTTTCATTTTTGCTTTTTGCCTTGTTTATGTATTTTAAATAAGGCCTACTGAATTGGGGATAATATTAAAAATCAGTTGCTTACCTCACAACCATTATTACAGAAACCTCCCCCTAATCTCAAAGGTACACAAGCCTACCTGTCTTTGTAATTTCTCTTAAAGTCAGTCCAAAATTATGGCTAAGATGGGGCCAATCTTCAGAATTAAAAAAATAAAAAGAAAAAAAAAAAAGAAACTAAGGACTAACACAGATATCAATATGGCAATGTGACTCAGAAAATCTGTGAAGTTACTTTCACTGTTAGTGTCTTTTTTTTCCCTCTCTCAAATTCCCCAACTTCTCTTCTAATCCACCTGTCATGTGGCTGGCACTGTAAACATATTTAGATGTCAGATTACCATTGAAGTACTTTAGTGCTGTTAAAAATGTGCATCAGTTTCTCTGTGACAGAAATAATGGCTTCCTACAGCTCTCAAGCATGAGCAGAAACTTCTGGATAATACTTCTATGCAGATACATAGCTATAGTTTAAATAATACCAAATGTTTACAATGATTTCTTTTAGTTGCGCAGGATGCTGTGAGGTAATAGACCCCTTAAAAATAACACAATTCCACTGTAAATATATTATTACTAATGGACTACACTGTATTCAGTTTTAGTTATGCAGCATTGTTAGCCAGAGTTGTAAAATAAAGAAATTTTCCCAGGTTTTCTATCAAGTACCTTTCCTATGTTCCATTGAAATTAGACTTGTGCACATTGATATATATTTATTGAGAACATTTCTTTCTTCTTTTTCTGCTGGTACATTTCCAGAGCTCTAGCATGCAGTGAAGGTTTTATAGTCAGCATGTAGTCTAGCAGATGTCATTCCATTTGCCTAAGCCCTGCTGACATTTGGAGTTGTGGATTAATTGAGCTACAGAATGAAATTTAATTAAAATTAAATACAGATTTGGCCATTGTATCTGTTCATTTTTTACACTCTGATGTGTACATTTGCAGTCAGTGCCATAGTTTATTTGTTTAATCAGAATGCTATGTGGGAGAAGCTGCACTTTGTTTTAAACTGAAATTGAGGCAGATGCCAAGTAGAGCATAATTTGTGTAATTTCATGTGATACCTGCCATGTAGATGATGCCTCAGAACAACCTGAAGGATACAGACTCTTCTATCTGTGAAGTTATTGAAAAAGATAAGACCGTGTAAGAGGTGGAGTTTCATTTGTATTTTTGAAGTAAAGATTTTGTTAAAACTGATGTTTAAGTTGATTTATGAAAAAATATGTTCAAAAGTAAAAAATTACAGAAGGGCAATTTATTTCTTTCATAAGGCCATTGTCTGAATCTGTTTAGCTTTGAGATAGGTCTGTAATGGAGATGTCAATAGAAGGCATTAAAAATGCCAATATTTCATCCTAATATTTTTTTTACTAATAATTGAGTAGGTATATATGTGGAAAGCAATAATATCAGGCAAATGCTAGATAAAGTAGAAGTAACACTGGAGGGAATATTTATGCATTTTTTTCTTTAAGCATTTAATTTAGATCTGTCTGGAAATAACTTCTTCTCCTCCATGTAGGTAGCACTAATTTTAGGTATTCTGACTCAATCTAAATTAGATGACTCAAGCAGACACAGTAGATGGTACTAATAACTCTCCATGTATTAAAATAAAGAAGACATTTGTATATGCCATCCTTAATATTTCATAATAAACTTAAGTGACCCATTACTACTGTGAAATCTGAGGACCTAGAGTATCTCATTTATAGTTTACTGAATGAACAGACTTTTGGAAAACTGAGTCTGTTTATTCAACTTTGTCTTTGATTACTGCAGTGACAAATGTTCTGGTGTAGCAAGCATTCAAAAGCCAGTTGACATATCAAAATATCCCTCGATATTCACTCAGACACTGAGATTAGCTAGGTTGATCAGAACATGATGCTAATAATGCCATGGGAGTGGGTTTGATCCCTCAACAGGCCGTTCACTTAGAGTTGGGTTTAATAATCTTTGTGGATCCGTTCCAGCTCAGAATGTTCTCTGATTTAATTTGCTACAACTTCTGGCTCACAGCTCCCTATTAACAGAGGAAGCATCTATTTACTAGGTAATAAAGGATTTCTCTTCCATGAGCTTGTCCATCCTCCACTTGAGTCCACATAAGCTCTAGCATATTCAACAATAAATAAATTTACTGCACTTTGCATGAAGCAATTTTTTTGGTTTTGATGCGATGCTGTTCTCTGCGCTTGAGGCCCACCAACTCATAAGTTGGAAGAGATGGTTGTAAAGTGGATTTCTTCTCTCTGATTCCACACTACTCTAGATTTTGTGGACTTCTTTTGTATCCTGCTCTGATATCTCTTTTCTAGCCTTAGCTAATCCCACCTATTTTTGTAATTAGTTCAGTCGTATTATAGCATTTTTTCCCATGAGTTAAAGGGAAATGAGAAATATATACAGTGTTCAACACATGAGCAAGCCATGAATTTATATCCATTGCTTAGTGTATTAGTCCTTTCCTGCTTAATACAAATGCTTAAACCCTAGGCTGTTTTTTTAAATTTTGCTTTGGGTTTTGAATGTATGTTCAATGTCCTCATTCAACCTACATTTTCCCACACCTATTTAAGGCCTCAAGATTTCCTGCATGACTGGTAATAATGTACTCAGGGACCATCATTTTACCAGTACAGTAAGGATTGAGATCCCTGTGCATTTAAGTTCATGTCTGTTGAATTTCACCACCCTAATGTCCAGAATTTCAGTCATAAGGGCCTTCTTGGTGTTTGCAGCATCAGTTCTTGACTTCATCACTTGTTGAATCATCAGCAAACTTTCTCATTTGATATTTGACTCACAATCTCCTCAGCAACCATGACTAAGTTAAATACTTGGGTGTTTGTGGAATTCCTGTGGCATGCATCATGTAAACTGACTCCTGTTCTTCAGCCAGTCTGTTTTGTGACTCTTTTGCACCATGACTGGTTTCTTTACAAGGCTTTGGTGAAAGACTGTGTCAGGAACTTTTAAAATTGGAGCAAACTATATCGAGCAGATCTCCTTTACAAACCTAATCACTGATAAATTTTTCACAAGCTATTTTATTTACTAGGAGTGGGCTGACTCTTACCTGGTATAAGCAATCTATACATTTGTACACATGTTCTGTTCTTTACTGTAGTATCCACTAACTGATACAGTCTTGAGACCAACCAATTTGCAGGTAGTTCCTGGAACACATTTCAAAGATGAGTGGCATATTTACTGCTCTGCAGTCCTTAATTAAGTAGGCTTTAAGTGGTAAATTGCACATTATAATTAGTGGTTCAGCTAATCAGTTCATCTTTGAAACAGAATTGCTTGGTACTGGAATTTTGCTACGCATCTTTGTTATTTCTCTATTTCTCACATGATTTTTTTGACTGACATTTATTTTGAGATGGATTTTCAGCTGAGGCATTTATTAAGAAGACTGCAAGTGTAGGAATTCCCTCAAGTTTTCCACATAGTATTCAGAAGCAAAAAAACCTACCACCACCACGAACAACTAAACTCAGCAAAAATCCCATGACACTGGCACACAAATATTCTTCTAGCCATGCGAACATTCAAGCAGAAAACCTCCTCCTGACATGTTTGAAAACCTATTATTCTATTGCAAGCTTTTGATGACAGAATCAAATTCTTTTCTGGACTGCCTCACTGGGTTTTCGTAAATAACTTACCATAGTTTAGGATACTATTTTCAACTTCTTGAATGATCCTTTTTTTGTCTTTTAGGAACTTCCTTTCCTCCTGTTTAATTATTATCAGTTCTCTGAAAGAACCATTTACTTTCTGCCTCCCACAAGATGCCCCTTGCCTTTGCATTGCCTCTAGGGATGTAATGCAACTTCTCTCAGGTGTATGAAGCTTTCTGTCTTCACATGTAGCAGAGCTAGTGTTGCTGTAGTTGGGTGCAGTTTTTTGAGAGAAGGCACAGTCATGTGGATTTGCCCAAAAAGGTTTAAATCCAGTGTATTGTAGTTGCTGTTACAGACTGGATTTTTGACATTTCAAATCCATTCTGTTGTTCTGCTCAAAACCAAAACAAAGGTTGTTTCTTCTCCTGTGGGCCACTAGACAGACTACTCCATCAGTCAGTTGTTGATCAAATCTACAAATCCAGTCATATTATCCAGTCACAAAATTATATTTTTCTAATCCACATGTAAGATAGTAAACCATGTCTCCCAGTATCACAGCATCCTTGCTGTTTGCTCTCCCTTGGCACATCACACGGCATGTCACAGTTCTGGTCAGACAGTCAACAACATCATTGCAATATGAAGTTATTCCCATTTTGATCATGAACACAGCTGCAGTCAAGAGATAATGTGTTTGGTCCCAGCTAAACCAAATTCTTAGCAACCCTCCAAAACTCCCTATCTACAGTATCCATACAAGTAGATTTATTGTGAATATTTATGTCCTATAACATTCTCACTTGTAATCATCTGAAGTTTGATTTCTGTTGCTGTTTCTATGTCTGTCTTACTGCTCATTTAACAGTTAGGAATATGGCACTTTTCAGACACAAATAGACTTAGAGTGTAATTCCTAAAATGCCATACAAATAATTGAGTTTTAAAATGCTTTTGAAAACACATTAAAAGGACTTAAATGAGACTTTCTTATGCACGTGGAAATAGGGGATTAGGCAAGGGGGTAATGCACTACTGATGCCATTATTATGTGCAGATGCATCTTCATAGCACATGAATTGGAATCAAAGAAAAGTAGAGGGTTGAAGGAGGCATAAGCTCTTGGACTCAAAGCTGAGATAGAGTGAAGAAGCAAAGACTCTTTACACTGAAGGTTAGGAAAACCAGCAATGCACTAATTTGGAGGGGGCCATTGGAGTGAAAAAGGTTCATCACTATCTGCAAAAAAGTGGTCAGTGGGGCATATCACGCCATAAGAGTCCTCTTACATTGAGTTGTATACTAGAAGTGGTGGTTTTTTTATTGTGGGCAT
Source organism: Oenanthe melanoleuca (assembly GCF_029582105.1). Taxonomy (NCBI): domain Eukaryota; kingdom Metazoa; phylum Chordata; class Aves; order Passeriformes; family Muscicapidae; genus Oenanthe; species Oenanthe melanoleuca. The sequence continues at coordinate 3,763,771 of NC_079362.1, read as the reverse complement.
GGAAAACTAAGATTTGTTTTGTGATTTTATAAATTACCTGTGTCAGAAACTGGTTGCAGTTTGGATGAAAACCAGTGAAATAACATGTATCATTTGGATGATGCTGAGCTAATAAGGGTGGGCAGTCCCTTGAAAATGAAGAGAGACTTTTTTACAGGGCATAGAAAGATTTTTAACCTAAATTCAAAGACGATTATATTCAGGATGATGTAGTAAAGGGGCAAATGGAGAGAAAACACAATAAAAAATAGACTAGGGTTGGTTGGTGTGTTTTGGAGGCAGTGGTCAGAATTCAGTGCTGTGACTGAGAGGAATCATAGTGAAAGTAATAAAGTTCTAAATTAGAGGCACATCTGTGAAAGAAGGAAGTGGAAGGCATGAAGAGACAAGAGGTTACAGGTATAGATATAGACACCAGAAAAGAACATTCAGAAATAGAAGGCAGTCATGGCAGCAGAGGTGGGAAAGATACTACAGAAGAATAAGCAGATTACAGTACTGAAGATGAGAGTAGGAGGAATACATGGCTGTATTTGGAATGTAGTTATGTACAAATTATATAGTTTAAGAGATGCAAGAACAAGTAATGGGAATACTCTAGAAATTTTTCAACTGTCAAAAGGATTTGGCTCCTGAGCCACATGACAAAGAGCCTGCATTCAGCAAGAGCCACTATTATGTGGGTTTTACGTCATTGACTGGAAACATTAAAGGACAATATGATTTTATGGGAAGCATCTCTTGTGTATAGAGAGAATGGTTCATTCAAACCCACAGCACAATAGCCCTATGTAGTGTATTTCTGATTTTAAATAACAGCTGGTTTATTAATGCAATATCTATTGTTTTTAATTTTACTGGTCTGTTATTGTCAATTGTCTTATAATCTGCCAGTTGGAGTCATTGTGTACCTTTTCATTCATCTATTCAGGATAGTCAGATAATCTTAATTTACAACTATTAGCATATCACAGGCTTGAAGAATTTGGGATTACTAATTTTGCAATCTACACATTTTTTAACTATCAGAAATGGAGTTGTCTGCTAATATTGAAAAGCAGACAGTAATTCTTCATGAATCCATTTTTCAGTCTTGTTTATTTAGGGGCAAAACTAATCTCTCATTTTTCTTCATTGCATGCTTGCAAATATGAAGATTGTTTAAGCAAGCTCTGGTTCATCTGAAAGTCAAACTAATTTTAGTGCCTGTTATTGATGCTGGCAACTTTCATATGTATGTATATACCTCTATATGGATCTTACTCAGTGTGAAAGTCTCATTGTCCTGTCTTAGACCTTGGTTCATGGTCCTTCTGGAAGTCTACAGATGGCTTTCACATCAAGAATTGGAAATTATGATAGTGTGAGACAAAAAAATGTCTTATGATCAGTCCTATTAAAAATTAATAATCTGCATGTAAGATACACCTTTAAGTTATATAGATAATAATAACTCTGACATTTGCTGGAGAAATTGCTTGGTAGGGTTTTCTATTTCACATTATTTAGATTTACCCCTAGGTTATTTATTATGGAGAAGAAATTTGTGCTGTCATTCAACCAGCATTGGAGGTTTCAAGTGAAGCCAACAAATGCTTATAAAGTATTACATCAGATTTCACCTAAACTTTTTCCTTTCTCAGGTTGTGGATGGCCATGTGCCTGATCTAGAACATGTAGTCAGGGCATTACTCCTGTCCTGGAGTAGCTATTGTATAAATATAAATAATTTTACTTCCTTCTTTTGAAAATTATATAGGGTCAAAAGACAAAAAAATTAATTTTAGAACAATGTCCTAAAAGCTTGTGATTGCCTCAGTTTACCTGGATGTACTTCTGTTTTAATAGATTTTGATAGGTGTATGCTATGGGAACATTCTTCTGCTGTATTATTCCAGATTGTGCTCTTCAGCTTTAAAAGACTCATGCTATTGGATTTGTTTTCCTCTGTCTTGGGAACAGCTACAATATAATACAATATAATTACAGCTATAATATATTTTATTTTCCTTTTTTTTTTCTTGTTCTTTAGCATAACATCTTGTAATTCATGAACTATGCTGAGAAACTGACAGGATTTTGTTTTTTCTCTAGTCAGTATTTTAGTTTGGTGACCTCTGATCATCAGGCATAGTATTTCAGAGAAAGGAAAGAAAATCTGTGAGAAATGCCATTCTTGATGGCATTTGAAAATTAGATGCTTCATGGAGTCAGTATGACACACAGCATGGGTATAATCCTTGGCTGCAGGCTGGCTTTAAAGCACCACACTGCAGCTGTGCTCAGCTCTGCACTCTGGGTGCTTTGAGGCTGGACTTCTTAATGAAGTTAAGAGTATTGCAAGGTGCAGGCATTCTTAAATTCTATTTAGTAGTCAAAAGGCATGACTTTGTAATAAATGCATATCGTCACCTGTGCTGTAAATTATAAACTGGTGGCTCTGTATGGACAAGGTGAAGAAAGTAATAGCACTACAGCAATTATTACTGCAGGAATCCTTGAAAATAGAAACATGGAACTGGGTTTTTTTATGGACTTATGTCCATAAGTATATAAGACAGTGCTAACAGTCTTTTTGAGCAAGCTGTGTATGTATGTTATCTCACTATCCTGGGGTTTGAGTGTGTATCATTCTGGCCATTTGTGAAGTTTTAGGAAATTTTCAGTTGTTTAGGGGTTGTGTTTTTTCAGGAATGCTAAGCAGTTGTTCATAGGAAGTTTATGTTTCCATTAAGAAAATGATCAATTGACATTGACATGCTTGCATAAAAAAGAAAAGACAATGAAGATGTAGCTTGGAATTTCTAACATCCTCCAAAATGTTGGCTGACTAATTTGTTTTACACTAAGTCATGCTCTGAAATATTTAAAAGACAATTTAATATTTAAGGACAATTTTAAAAAATCACAGTTTGAAATATGAATTTATCTAAGGATATTGTTAATTTAAGGGATTTTTTTCTCTTTTTGCTTGTGTAATTGCTTTTAAATCTGTGGATGTATATGGGTCACATTTTGCTGATCCTTGAATGTTTTATTTTAAAGAAGAATGAAAGTTGTTCTTCACTTTGGTAAGAACAAACCATCAGAGATTTGAGAAGTAATTATGGAAGCAAGTAATGACACCTCTTCTAGGTGTTACATACAGATCAGGTAGTTCCATCTGTCCCCTTTTTCCTTTAAATGATGTCTTCTTCAGAAAGAAGTAGAAAAAGAGTAGGCTTGTCTGTCTTCAACTCTTCTTTCAGAAAACGGGTTTGCATAATTGAACTTTTTGTTTGTAATGTTGTAGATGTGCTATTCTGCAGACCTTACATGGTCATCTGGTTCAATTAGTGTGCAGCATCCCCAAGAAAATGATGTGGGAAGAATGGGGTAATGCGTGTTCATTCACATGAAGCCATTGACACAGAACCATTTTTAGATTTTTGTCTCACAGTGGGACTGACTGGTTTCCTCCTGCTGCAGCTGTGTAGGATAGCAGAAATAATTCAGGGGATATTATACATGAGGTACCTTGGGTACGAGGAACTTGCAGTCTGGACCTCGCAGCCTAATTTTCCCTGCTGAAGCAGAGTAAATTAGCCCACATGAGCTCGTGCTTAAAGTGCTTCTGGTATCCAAGTCAGCTCATTTAAAAGTAGCTTTGGAAATTCTCTATTCTTTGCAAGCTGCAGTGTGGGTGTGCATTTATTGTCTGGTGATGGCTGGAGCGTGCATGGAGCTAAAGTCATTAAAGATCAGAAGATCCTCTGACTGTCAGTAATTTTAGACACAGTTTAAATGGTCAAGGTAGAATACAAATATATATAAATTTTATCTCCCTCTCAAAGATAAGAGAGATTATTTTATTCATTAATATATTATAATAATATAATATATTTTTATGCATTATATATATTATATATTATATATTATATATTATATATTATATATTATATATTATATATTATATATTATATGTAATATGTAATATGTAATATGTAATATGTAATATTATATATAATATTATATATAATATATTATATAGTATATAGTATATAGTATATAGTATATAGTATATATTATATTACTATATATAATATTATATATTGTATATTGTATAATGTATATTTATATATTTTTATTTTAAAATGTTTATTTACTGATCATAAAATAAATATCAAATTAATATTATTAAAAATAAGCATTTACAATTACTATTGGCTTTCATGTGCTGGTGCTTTATTAGATAACTTTATCACGTTACTTTGTGCTGAAATCAGAAGTTTTACTTTCATCTGAATTTTCTCTATCAGACACCTGTTTATTGAAATGATCAGTGATAAACCAAAAGAAATGTAAACAACTCTTCATCTGCTAGTCTAATATATTGATATATATATATATATATATATAATATATTTTTCATTTTTATTTAAAATGTCATTAATTTTTAATAGAAAACAGGTACCAAATCTATGTGTTATTTTAATGTTAGATGTAAAATTACAATTTAGAGTATAAAAACCAGAGTTTTTCATAGTCATAGAACAAGAAGTGTTTTGCATTACAGTATGACAACTTTCTAAAATCCATTTTGTGTTACTTTGTTACTTTCTTTGAAATATCTTTCTGACAGCATTCAGTATTCTGTTAAACTGCAAATCAGTCTGTAGATACCTAAATGAGTATGCTTTTTTTTTTTAAATTGTGACAAATAGTACAAGCCTCCCTCCATTTAAGAGGAGTCATCAGAGAACACAATGGTGAATATTACATTACTTCACCTTTCCTGTTGGATATTTTGTTTCTAGAAGTGAAAGTGTTTCCGTGATGTAGAGTGAACCATCTTGAGTAACTTCTAACCTGAAAAGAAGATGCGCAAAACTATTTTACAAAGTTTTGAACCTCTCTAACTCTGCAGTTTTGAAGACTTTCTGTGTTTCTGAGCTATAACAAGGAGATTTTTCTAAAATGCTCTTCATTGCAGAACTTGTTTTATATAAGAAATATATAAAAACCTAATTTCTTTTCTCCTTTCTGCACTGCAATTGACGAAGTGTGATTAATAATAGATTTAAATTTGCTAAGTGCATTTACTCCTTTGTGCCATCATAAAGAGAATCTATTACTGTAAAATTGAGGCTTAGTTCCAAATTGCACCATTATGAAGTTTTCTTCCAGCAATGTTTTGTCTCTAATATACTTCCCTCATTGTAATTCTATTGCAAACCTGATGTCTAGCATCAAGTCTCACAATAATTATTTTAAATTGCTACTAGGAACAGTAGTCCTGGTGGGATATATTACTACCATTCTAACAAGATGAATTTCAATGCACTTGTAACCATATTATAGTGTATTATGAAAAGAAGAAAACCTTTGATTTGTATTAGGCAAGCAGAAATAGAATACTGCAAGATTATTTTTATCAACTTATTTTATCAACTTCTTCACTTTAGAACATGATTAAATGAAACCAGATTTATACTATCAAATTACATTAGTAATTAATTATATATTAAAATTTATGTCACTATATAGTGATTTTAAGTAAAATTTAGCCCTGAGGTAAGTGGAGCTTTAGAAATGGAATTGTTATGCTTAAATTACTACTAGACTCAAAGCTTGGAAGTTTCCTGAACTTATGTCTAGAATAAACAAAAAATAGAAAAAAAGAAAGTGAATGTAACAATCAAAATGTAAGCATTCATTTCAAAATGACAGAAGCCATCAAGTTCTGTGGCTGTACTTCATAATGAAAACAGAGTAGCTCCTAATTTTTTATCAATTAGCCTAGAAACGTTAAGGCAGATAGTCACCACTTTTTTTAAATTAGCACCCAGCTTATGCAATGCAAAATAATTTAAGCACTTTCTGTACTTCTAGTATATTTTGCAGTTCTAGAATTAAGTTCTTATGCTGTAATTTAATTATACAAATAATTATTTACACACCAAAATTCAATATAATTGATATTGAATATAAATCTGTAATACCTGCATCTAAAATGAACCCTTACACAGCAACACTCAGACAATGGCTAAAATTTTCCAACTTTTCCAGGTTCATATTTAGAAAAATTCAGAACTGAATGGAGTATAAGCAACATCAAAATAACTTCCACAAGCAAACAAGAGAATAAGACAAACTTATACATTTATGTCTTGTTCAGCACTACCTGTAGTGGTTTCATTCACAACTGTAAAAATTGCACTGCACTTTCTCTTTTTGGGAAAATAGTGCCTGATGGGTGGAAAAAATGATAACAAACAGAAAGTGTCGAGTCTAATGGACTGGTTTGTTTGACTGCTCACATCCCTCTTCTCAAACATTTACCAATGCCTTTCTGTTCTTCATCCCATTTCTGAAACACAGTATTTTCTGTGAATTTATGAAACAATCTGGAGTCCAAAAGGTTGAAGTTGTTTTTTCTAAGGATATGGTTTGGAAAAAATGTTACCTTTGAACTGCCAATTAATTTTCAATTTTCACTATTCATTGAAAACAGTGGTGTAAAGAACTTGAAGTAGTTTTAGATACTCTTTACAAGATATTTTCTTATTCTTGTTTCCACTCTCAGTTTAATTCCTTGAATCCTACACTCATAAGTGTGTTTAAAGTACAACACTTCTGTTTTTACATTTTTTAATTTCTGTGTTTTATATACACATATATAATATACGTGGATGGATGTACACAATTACCATGCCCAGATGCCCAAGTTACTCATACACTTTGAAACACTTGAAAAAATGAGATTGTAATGTAATGTGTGTCTTATCATTGTCACAAATTTTATTAAAAAACATTAAATATATTGAACTCTGCAAATTCAAACGGCTATTTCTGGTGGCTAAATTTTCACATTTGGCCTTTGCCTACTGTCTTACGGGGTAAGACTATACTTGTGTGGTACAGACTATCACTTGTTAAATTTGTTAAAAGAGATTTCAAATCCTCATAAGAAATGGTTTCTTATCCAATGTGAGGTAAAGCAAAGATCTTTGCTGGATCAAGGCTAAAATGCTTAGCACTTTGCAGAGCTGATGCCAGGAACTGAAAATCAAATTGCCAGTAAGTACATTGCTGCCTTTGGTGTTGCTCCATTAAAAATAAATACATAATTTTACTTTTGTGCCTTGACAGCTTGAAACGCTGAATGTAATTTTATTTGTTTAGGGGAAGCAGAGAATGAATGCAAATAAGTGTCCTAAGTGTAGGTGTCACACAGCTCTGGCAGTATGTCACAATTTATTACAAATGGACAACTTCTCATTGTATGTGAAAATAGTTCACTATTCATATTCTACTTCTTTTTATCTGCTTGGAATCTTACTAGAAGCATTAGAAATTAAAACTTACACACAATCCCTCTAAAAGTTGTTCAGAGGTGGTGACTTGGACCAGCTTTGTTTAAGTCAAAGAAACAACTACTAAAACGCTGTGTTTCCCTCCTACTGACAGCCATAAATCACATTAATCCAGTCACCATCCATTAAGTGTATCTTTCAAATTAAAAGTGCTCATCCCAGACTGAAAAGGCCAGGAGCTGGAGTAGTATCATTATTGACTTTGCTCAGATGTTTCAATCTCTTGATGGTGAGGCACTGCAAACCACAGTTTGAATTTATTTTTAGGAAACATTTTGACACATTACTATATTAAAATTGATTATTGTACGGTAGTTTCAGTGTATAGAGATTACTATGCAGATGTACATTATTAGAAATGGTACAAAAGTAAAGAATATTTTTACTTTTGACCTGACTGAATATATAGTGTGCCTGAGAGCTTGCTGCTAGGCAAAAGTTAAAGGATTCTTAGATATTTTCTGATAAATAGAAGGCTGCCATTAATGCTAAACAAGGTATATTCCACAGAAATTTTCTTTATTCCACAGAGGCTGCTGTAGAGAGATAAAGAGAATTTCATCCTAGGCCCTCTGAGTGTTAATACAGTAAAACCAAAGATGCTCCTAAAAACTCTCTTAAGCGCTAAATAAAAAATTCTGTCAGAGTGAAACCATGACATCATCTCTTGAAATTGATAACATCCTTCAGCCAAAATATGAAGTGAGCCCTTAATGAGAAATTGAAATCAGCTCAGAATTTTTTAGTAATTCTTACTTCTTGGAACATAGGAAAAGAATTATTCATTTGCTATTTCAGGAAGTAAGGCAAGAATATGTGCTGTTGAAAAATTTTAATAGTGCTTAACTTACCAACACTAGATGGCAAGAGACATATTCTATTTAATGCTAAGAAAGTACTATGTGAATTTACCAATATGTGTATCATCTTCAGATTTCAAGAGTGTTGAATGGATTATTATCCAGAGCTAGATAAATTTGAATTCCACAGAGCTGAAATCCTGGAAATTAGCTGCATGATGTATGAACTAAATAATAGTGTTCCTGACATAGAAAAAAGTGATGGAAATTAAACATGTAGTTATGCACACTGTGTCTGCACAATGTGCTGCATGCACTGCATGTGTTAGAATTTCTTCTCAGTTCTTTTTTTAATCTTTTATTCATACCATTGCAGGTGATGAAAAATTTATGCCTTGAGTCTGGCATTGAAATTAAATGCAAAATGAAAACAGAAGCAGTTTATACTGACAGCTTAAATGTCTTTATCTAGCATACGGTCGCACTACAAAAATCTCTGTGTGACTTTTAAAATCTCCCATGTGCAAAAATGCAAACATTGCACAATATAGGATAAAGTTAGGACTCTCTGTATATTAACAGAAAAGTTTTCATTCATTATTATTATTATTCCCTACTAAGTTTTCAGAATTGCTGCAGAATATCAGGTGAATGTGAATACAGTTCCCCACACAGCCCAGCTACTGACACTGCTACGTGATACAGAGAAAACAACTGGGTCTTGCATTACACTTTATGAATTTCTATATTTGCCGCATTATGAATGCAATGAAAGCAATACATCTTGTGCTTGCCTATTGCAGGAATAAAAGTTTAATTATTCAGGTCGATCAGTTCCTGAATTGAGATGGTGTAACTGATGCTATATGAGCAGGATTAGTAAGAATCATACATATATTTTTTAAGTCACAATTCATATAACACACTGTTGGAAAAATATAAAGTAGTGTTTTAAAAAGCAGGATTTATTGTAGCAACTTTAGCGATAAATTGCTATAATTAGAATGTTATTTTGAGTACATTCAGTCACTTCTTGAGGTGCATCCCTGCAATGATTTTTTTGGGGTGTTTTTTTTTTTTTTTTCTTATTGTTTCAATTGTTTATGTAATGTCAGGTCACTAAGCATAATTTTAAAAGTAGAGTTAATATCAGGAAAATATTTACTGTAAACTTTTGTAAGTTGTACATGATTATGCATCATTAGATTGAATTCCCACCAAAAAATACTTACTTTTTAAATGTTTCAATGACTGAAATGCGGAATGTACTGTGTAATAATAGCTACATTGAGTACTAACTGTAAACTACCACATATATTTTCATATGCAAATGCCTATTCTCCCGTGCTTGCCAGCTTTACATCCAGTTTCTTATTGGTGACTTTTTACAATGTCTTATATAAATGTTGGTGTGTGTAATTATGCAGATAATTTTATACAATATTAATTGTGCTAAGAGTGTATTGGAAGTCTTTTTAATTCAGTAATTCATTTGCATTTTAATGATTCTAACAGCATAAGGTTATAGAGTAAAATTGAAACATCTTGTTGACTGCTACTGCAGTGCAAAAAGAGTTGAAGATCTTATTTTGTGCTATTAAATGTCATTAGCAAAATTTACATTTAAAAACATTGGAGAACACACATTTGTGAGTTGCAAAAATCAGCTGCAATATGTCTTACAGTCCATTAAATAACAAAAGGATATTTTAAATATTTTGGACTTCTATATCTGTGGCGTTTCATAGCTGACTTTTGTATGCTCTCTACGAAGATTCAGCACTTGAACTGATAATTCTGGTAGTGGTAGTGGACTGAATATATCAAATGCACTTGAGGAAAGAGGCTGAGGTATCTTTCAGTGGGAAGGAAGAAAGTGAAAAACAATTTTTTTTTAAATTTTTTTTTATCAGATCCCTTACAAAACAGAAAACACAGTCTCATGGGTTTTATACTGCAGGAGTCTGTCCCAACTACAGGGAATAAGATATTCTGTTGATTTGTATCAATAGATTTTAAGCTAGCTATGTAATGTTTCTTTCATTTCCTTTATCATGTAAGGATTTAGTATCGGCATGAATAAATCTAAATTGTTTGCTAGTTTTTTTCTAATTCTTAAAGCAATGTACAAGCATGGAGAGGTTTGAAGTGACAGCATTACAAGCAGTCTTTTGCATACATGGCCTTTAGGGATGAGTGGCTACCTTGCATCTGATAAATAAGAAAGTGAATTCATTGAATAATGAATTAAGTGGCATAAGTTGTGATAACAAGGAGCAAACATAACTTCATATGAATGGTATTTGCTTTGTGGGGGTTTATCTGAGAGGGCTATTGCGTCACCAAGGGATATTGAAAAAAGGCTCATTCACATAACACTGCCTAAAATGATCTAGCGATTTTTTCATTTGCTGAATTTCTTTGTAAACCTCTATCAAACCCACTGTCTCCACAAGAGGGATAACTGGGATTGTTTTGGGCCGCTGTGTTTTGTTTACAATAAAAATTCCTAGTCAGTTTTACATGGGTCAGCAACAATTAAATAGAGGTGCCTAATTGGTTGATCCATATTAGGGTCAACAGCTGGTTACAGAATAGTAGCTTGCAGTGCCCCACTTGCACAGTCCTGAACCAAATTAAATTATTAATCTGCTCTTTGCTTCAATGTAGCTTCACAGGGATCACTAACCTGCCAGACTGAATAAAGCAGGACTAGTGCTTTACATTTTCATTATGATGAGTTATATTTTAAATTGCAAATACATTGCCATTTAGTTCACACAGAGTATCATATCTGATATCTTGAATTTCATCAGTAGTAGTAGTAGCACTTGTGTTTATTTTGTTAATTCCAGTTATTAAATGGACCTGGGAACTCATGTGCATACAGTTAGTATAAATAAACTATTGAAACCGGCAGAATCTGAGAGTCCAAACGAACTGAAGGCAAAATGTTTGTTTTCTTCAATTCATATTTTTTAAATTGAGAAGGATTTTATATATTGAAATGATCTAAAAATGAATTCACAATTTACATGTGTCTTTGTAGTGGCAGTAAGGAAGCAGATCTCTTACCTTTTCTGCCATTGTATGCTTATTTAAATTTTGCATTATTTAATTAGTCATAGATGAGGTACATCATGTGTCAGAGTACACTTTAACAGATTTTTACTGTATAATAATTGTGTTCTCAAATAAAACTCACATTTTTTCTTTTAACATTTACATTTCCTATAGAGCAACACCTGAGACTGATCATTGGCCTACATTATTGCTTAGTCTGGCCTGGTGAAATTATATTATATTATAACTTGAATTATACTTAATGAAATAATGGCTGGAAATATCCCGCTATGTGCTTTTCCATTATTTTTATATTAAATTTTAAAGGATGCCTAATCCCAATACTCAGCAGATTAAATGGTTTTGGCTCTACTTCTTGTTGCTTTTTAAAGATATAGATTGACATAATATAGATAGATAGATAGATAGATAGATAGATAGATAGATAGATAGATAGATAGATAAGTTTAGAAATAATGTCCTACCTTTAGGAATAAAGAAGCAGACCTTGTTTTTAATTTAAATAGAATGAGATTTCAGGCTTTTATGTCACATTAAATAGAGCATGCTGCTTGTTAAGTGGGAGACTTGGAAAAGAGATAATTCAAAGGGATTGTGGTCTCAATTGTACCTTGAAATTTTGGGCAGCTATTCCAATGATTCTTCATGGTGGCTTACATTAGTAGTGGGCTCAGTTCAGTTTCAGTGATGCTGCCATAAGAGCAGGATTAGTCCTCTTGTGCCTGCATGAGAGTTACATAGCCCTGAGGCGATACAGAATACTAAACCAGATATTAATGCCTGATTCCTATGCCATGGATCTCCAACTATAGAATAACCTTTGATCACAAATTGGTTTTGCTGACACTTAAAAATAAACTTGTTATTCAGCTCTTGGATGACAAGTTTTAAACCTGATGCTGATGAGGTTGGCTTTGGTCTTATATTGTTCATGAGGATATACTCTGAATTTGCGGGGGCGGGGGAGAGCAGGGTGGAATTGAGTTCGTTAAGTCCAGAGAAGAATCATGACCAAGCTAAAGGAATGGTAGGAACAGTGCCAGATGAAGTGCAAAGTAAAGGCGGAGAAAATTTTGAAGCATTTATATACTTCCCTCAAATATTACTGTATTGGCAATGTTAATTTACAGAAAGAATGGAAATTTTTGCTAAAAGTGAGGTTGCTGTCAAAAATATATTAGGGTATGTAAAAAGAATAGGCTAGAGAATAATGCAGAAATATCATACAGAAGGTCTCTGATTTTGAATTGTATTTCCCACGATGAGTCAGGCTGACATGAGCTCAGAAGATTATGCAAGGCTAGAAAGTTTATATTGTACTGGAAAACAGTGAAAACGTGTGCAGTTAATGTGTAGATCGTACGCAGAGCTTCTGCTTTCCTATTAGAAAACAATACAAGGGAAATAGAAAGATAGCAAATTCTTAACAGGTATAAAATATACTTTTATACAGAACAAAAGTAGCCTGAAGAAAATTGCCATGGAATTCCTTTATTAAGCAAGTCAGATCTTGTGAGTTCCTTCAGAACTGTGTTACTGATAAGGAAGAGACACAAATGGGACAGGTAAAAGGTAGCCTTGCATCATTCTCCAAATAGGTGTGCTTGGGAAAAGAATTTGATGGAAAGGGATGTCAACATCCTACATTTGTTTTCATGTGCCTGCCTTCTGCATTTTCCTTCTTTAAATGTTTCTGGAAAACTTTTTGCAGGAGAAGCTCCTCTTTCTAGCATCTTTTAAAATATTTTCCCAAACAGCAGACCTTTGCACCGTGCCTGTCTCCTGTAGCAGTTAGTCCAGTGTTCTCTTCATATCTCTTGCTATCTGTTTTCTTCTCATCTCCAAAGCTGCAAAGCGTTTGCTTCTTATGCAAATTATTGCACATATTAATTCATGTAATTTTGTTAATTTATCTGTGTACTCCCAAAGTAAGAGTATTTTTGCATACCATCCATGTTCTAAGCCATTTTAAACTACTTGAAGTAGTCGCTGCAGTATAGCCATAGCAGCAGACTGTTGTTATCTTTGTTGAGGTTCTCCAATTGTGTTTTTATTTCCTGCTAGGGCCCAGAATTATATAACTGGGTTTTTTATTTATTCTTCAGCTACCTGGTATTTTCACCTATGACTATGTAATCTATCATCACACCTTTTGAATTCAGAATAATCCTAGCCTAGTTTATTGATAAATAGGTTTTAGCTGTTGTGTGCTTGCCTCGCCTTGATAAAGAAAAAGTTGATGAATGCTAAGTTAATAAGGCAATCAGCCATCTCTATTATAATTTAAAATTTTAATGTAAAAATATTTAAAAATATATTACTAAATTCAATTTGAGTGCTTTTTATCAGCCTATGAGCTTTTGAGAATAAAATTAAGTTCACGTAGGGCAAAAGAGTCTTTCTATATATTTAAATGCCTGCTTTGTCTTTCTGATCTCAACACTCTTTATTTAGACAATTTTTATCGACACTGAAAACTGTTATTTTTCCAAACCAGAAGATTTTGAAGCATTTTCAATCACAGTTTAGTATGGAACATTTCGGAGCTGATCTGTGCATGGCCCACGTTCCATTTTGAGTTAAACGGAAAAGTTCCATTTGGTTCATGTTAGCAACATTGGATTTCAATTCCGGGAAGTGGCAAGTTAACTGAGAAGTTTTGGAGTTTTGAGCAGGACATGGGTATTTTTTTCTCATCTGAGAGAGACTTTGGGAACTTCCTGAGAGCTTGTGGTGCTGCTCGGTGTTTGTGTCACCCTCGGAGGGGCAGGAACATCTCTGTCTGCAAATGAAGCTCTGATGGAAGGTGCTGCCTCTTCCCATGTTCCTTGGGGTGGGAAGCAGATCCCTTGGGCACTTCTGTGTGATGTCTGTACCCCACAGGAAGGGAAAAAACTGAAGACAAAGCATAAGAGGAGGATTTAAATAGAGCAAGGCACGGTCCTGCCCATGTGTCCCAACAGGGTGGGGCCAGAGTGGCTGGAAGGCTGCCCAGTGGGAAAGGCCCTGGGGCTGCTGGCTGACAGTGGCCAGGTGGGCAAGAGGCCAGTGGCCTTCTGGCATTCTGTGTCAGCAATAGTGTGGCCAGCAGGAGCAGGGTGGTGATTGTCCCTGTGTGCTGGCACTGGGGAGGCCACACCTGATGTGCATTGTGCACATGTGTGCCCCTGTGGAGATGCAGTTAGTGAGAGATGCCTGTGCCTGAATTAAGGTGCCAACACGACCATCTATCAACGTTAACAGTGAGAATTTTATTTAACAATAAACATGGGGTGGAGACATACTGGAGACATGTGGGATATGGGAGAGAGGAAGGTGAGAAGGGAAGAGGGAAATACCAGGGTGAGCTGGTGACTTTGGGCATCATCGTGGTTGTGGGCTGGGCTCATTCCTGTGGCTGCCCCCTGAGGCAGCTGAAGGAGAAGAGGCGGCGCAGGGCCCGCCGGGCCGCGCTGGCCATGGAGCGCCAAGGCCGTGGGGCCGGGGGCTGCGGGCCTGGGGCCATGGCAGCGGGGCCGGCAGGAGCGCTGCGGGCCGGGGCCTGGGCACGCACCGGGCAAGCAGCTGCTGCTTCCGCAGCTCCACAGGGCTCTGCCTGGCCAGGGAGAGCCTGGGCACAGCCAGCCTGCGTCTGTGCTGGGTTGTGCTTTTTCAAGGATTCGGCAGGTGAGGCACAAACCTCCCACATTTTTGGCTCTTCGGGTGGTTCTGCGGGGAGAGCCTGGCTGTGCTCCTCATTGCTGGGATCGCAATCCCTCTCTCCTGCTGCTGCTGTGTCCTGGAGCTCTTCTTCATCCCACTTTTGCAGGAGCTCGTTTAGAAGAGCATCGCAGGCTGAGGCAGGGCACAGGTGTGCCAGCAGGTCAGGAGGTGCCATCTCTGTGTTGTCCTCTCCTGCAGAGTCCTTGGTCGCTCCCGAAGTGCTGTGTGGGCCCTGGGAGCCAGCAGCAGTTTCCAGGGTGACACTTGGCCCATCGCTGAGGGCACATCCTTCATTGCCTTGCTGTGGGTGAACCAAGGCTCTCTGGGGCTCACTGACCCTGTGTCCTGCTGCTTGTCTGTCAGGGAGCTCTTGTTGGTCCCAGTTTTCCAGGAGCTCCTTGACAAGAGCATCGCAGGACAGCGACGCCTCAGAGTCAAGGCCCAGCTCAGCCAACAGCTGCTCGAGAGACACGAGCTCCAGGTGTTTTGGTGTCCCTCCTGTGGCATCTTCGGTTACTCTGGATGTGCCGTGCGGCTCCGAGGGGCCTGCAGCTGCCTCCAGGGTGGGGCTTGGTGCATCCCTGAGGATGCAGCTGGACCTCAGGGGAATTTCCTTGTCGTCCAGGGAGGAGATGATGGATCTAAACATCTCATCGTAGAGTTTGTCATCGCGCTCCTCCCTCATTTTCCGGAGACGCTGCATCACGGTCTCCTCATGCTCTGGGCACACTTTGCTCCGCTCACTTTGCTGGGCCGGCAAACGAATTCCCTCCCACTTTGGGCGGGCAATTAACCACTTGGAAGTTCTCCATGTGGATGTGACAGACCTGTTCTCACGGATGTGTGGGCCCAGCTCTCTGAACAGGTTGCTGCCGGTGTCGCCTCCGTGCCCTTCCTGCACCTTGATCTTCCAAAGCAGCTGGGTCTCAGTGCAGGTGTTCTCACCCCGTGTGGGTAGCACAGGTGTCAGGGACTGGCCCTGCCTTGCTGCTGGCCCATGCTGGTTTTGCAGCCACTCACGGGGCTGGCTGTGGGCATTCGCCTCCTGCTGCTTGGACATCTTTGCTGTGCTTTGCCAGACACTGGCCACGAGCACCCAAGAAAGCTCTTCCTCTTCAGAAGCTGCTGCCTCCTCTGAGATCTGCTCTCCTGGGAGTGACCAGTGCCAGCCAGGGGTTACAGCATGGAACCACACCACAGCGGCTTCTGGGATGAGTGTCACAAAGGCCTGGTGGGCATGGCAACCCCTTGTCCCAGTGGCCTGGTGGATTCCATGGAGATGCCCCTGGTCACAAGGGTCGTTTTTTAGTCCTTTGCCCCTCGACTTTGCCTATGCTTGTTCTTCTCCCAGTGACCTGCGGCTCACTCCTGTGCACTAACCCAAAGATTCAGCATAAAAATCTTCCCCATAAGAAATAATGAGAGATATGGAGCATTCAATAAATATAGAGTCTATCTAAGACGTATGGGCGGCTCAGTAAGCTTACATCATTGCTGAACTGCTGGAAGATGGAACAGTTCAATTTAATCAAAATAATGGACAGAAATAGGATGTGGTGTTAGTACTTCTGTTCTCTGTTTTCAATTAAGGAATCCCAATGCAAAAAAAAAAAAAACCTGTGAAGGACTTAATTTTTGCTTAAACAAACTTTCTATTTTCTAAGATATTTTTTTCACCAGAAACTATGAAGTTGTAGGTCAGATCTACTCATTTATTATGGTTATTTTTATCAGTGTTTTTCGTTTTGATCAATGATTTTAATTTTTAAACAACTGTACATTTCAATGATGGTTTTATAAGCTTTATGTGACATTTGCAAAAACATTGGAATGATTCTATGATTGTAACTCTGATAGCAAAAGTAGACAGATCTTGTGCTACCCATAAGTACTTTCTGAAAGCAAGTTACTCATAATGATGATGTTTTGTCAGACACTTCATTCTGAAAAAATTAGTGTTCAGTAGAAAGATTGGTAATTGTTTCCCCTCTAGGCCACTAAAATGTCTCAAAATAAAACTTTTTGTGAAAAGCGTGAATAGGCAGAAGCAGCCCTTCCTGTTGAGCTTGATGCAGATGTGGTTCCCGAGACTTGTAACTCTGACTCAATGCAACCCACACTTTTAATACCAATGTGGTATCCTGATGAAAATAATCCCAAAGTTCCAATACCCAGCAGGATCTTTTTTTTTCTTCTGCTTTAGGTATTGCTCTGAGTTGAAGGGGAAATTTTGCTTACACTGATACCTTGATTTGCAATTGAAGTGCCGTGATCAGTTGATCAGTATGAATTTTCTAAAGCAATTTTCAGTTAATGCATCTCATTATTACTGCAGTTAAGAATGTCAGTTTCTTAGCCAGGGTCTTGTTTTTATCGTTTATAACAGGCTGTAGGTTGGGAAGGGGCTCTTTAGACCACCCTTGGGATTCTCTTTCCATACAAGCTTTGAAGAGTGGGAGATGAGTATTTTTCGGATGGTAATTGGAGTAAGCTGTGATCATAGAGGGAGTTCCAATCCTTGTCCTCTTTTTCTATGGATGATTCAGAATGATAATCGCCTGTCTGAAGATGGGTCACTATTGCACAGACTATATGAGATAAAGCACCATTCAAATGCTCCAATTCACAATAATTTATTTTCTGTTTTCTTTAACTTGCTGGAGTTTTTCCCTCAGAAAATGAATACAATTAGCTTGAAGTAACACGTTAAACACTAAAATTACTAAATATTAAATACTAAAAAGATATTTATTGTGTCTTCTGGCCTTATGTGTCCTTTTGGAGTTGAGTTCTTTAAGTCCAGAGAAGAATCATGACCAAGCTAAATGAATGGTAGGAACAGTGCCAGATGAAGTGCAAAGTAAAGGCGGAGAAAATTTTGAAGCATTTATATACTTCCCTCAATTATTACTGTATTGGCAATATTAATTTACAGAAAGAATGGAAATTTTTGCTAAAAGTGAGGTTGCTGTCAAAAATATATTAGGGTATGTAAAAAGAATAGGCTAGAGAATAATGCAGAAATATCATACAGAAGGTCTCTGATTTTGAATTGTATTTCCCACGATGAGTCAGGCTGACATGAGCTCAGAAGATTATGCAAGGCTAGAAAGTTTATATTGTACTGGAAAACAGTGAAAACGTGTGCAGTTAATGTGTAGATCGTACGCAGAGCTTCTGCTTTCCTATTAGAAAACAACACAAGGGAAATAGAAAGATAGCAAATTCTTAACAGGTATAAAATACACTTTTATACAGAACAAAAGTAGCCTGAAGAAAATTGCCATGGAATTCCTTTATTAAGCAAGTTAGATCTTGTGAGTTCCTTCAGAACTGTGTTACTGATAAGGAAGAGACACAAACAGGACAGGTAAAAGGTAGCCTTGCATCATTCTCCAAATAGGTGTGATTGGGAAAAGAATTTGATGGAAAGGGATGTCAACATCCTACATTTGTTTTCATGTGCCTGCCTTCTGCATTTTCCTTCTTTAAATGTTTCTGGAAAACTTTTTGCAGGAGAAGCTCCTCTTTCTAGCATCTTTTAAAATATTTTCCTACAGAGCAGAGTTTTCCACCATGCCTGTCTCCTGTAGCAGTTAGTCCAGTGTTCCCTTCATATCTCTTGCTATCTGTTTTCTTCTCATCTCCAAAGCTGCAAAGCGTTTGCTTCTTATGCAAATTATTGCACATATTAATTCATGTAATTTTGTTAATTTATCTGTGTACTCCCAAAGTAAGAGTATTTTTGCATACCATCCATGTTTTAAGCCATTTTAAACTACTTAAAGTAGTCGCTGCAGTATAGCCATAGCAGCAGACTGTTGTTATCTTTGTTGAGGTTCTCCAATTGTGTTTTTATTTCCTGCTAGGGCCCAGAATTATATAACTGGGTTTTTTATTTATTCTTCAGCTACCTGATATTTTCACCTGTGACTATGTAGTCTATCATCACACCTTTTGAATTCAGAATAATCCTAGCCTAGTTTATTGATAAATAGGTTTTAGCTGTTGTGTGCTTGCCACGCCTTGATAAAGAAAAAAAAGTTGATGAATGCTTAGTTAATAAAGCAAATAATCAGCCATCTCTATTATAATTCAAAATTTTAATGTAAAAATATTTTAAAATATATTACTAAATTCAATTTGAGTGCTTTTTATCAGCCTATGAGCTTTTGAGAATAAAATTAAGTTCACGTAGGGCAAAAGAGTCTTTCTATATATTTAAATGCCTGCTTTGTCTTTCTGATCTCAACACTCTTTATTTAGACAATTTTTATCGACACTGAAAACTGTTATTTTTCCAAACCAGAAGATTTTGAAGCATTTTCAATGACAGTTTAGTATGGAACATTTCAGAGCTGATCTGTGCATGGCCCACGTTCCATTTTGAGTTAAATGGAAAAGTTCCATTTGGTTCATGTTAGCAACATTGCATTTCAATTCCGGGAAGTGGCAAGTTAACTGAGAAGTTTTGGAGTTTTGAGCAGGACATGGATATTTTTTCTCATCTGAGAGAGACTTTGGGAACTTCCTGGGAGCTTGTGGTGCTGCTCGGTGTTTGTGTCACCCTCGGAGTGGCTGGAACATCTCCGTCTGCAAATGAAGCTCTGATGGAAGGTGCTGCCTCTTCCCATGTTCCTTGGGGTGGGAAGCAGATCCCTTGGGCACTTCTGTGTGATGTCCGTGCCCCACAGGAAGGGAAAAAACTGAAGACAAAGCATAAGAGGAGGATTTAAATAGAGCAAGGCACGGTCCTGCCCATGTGTCCCAACAGGGTGGGGCCAGAGTGGCTGGAAGGCTGCCCAGTGGGAAAGGCCCTGGGGCTGCTGGCTGACAGTGGCCAGGTGGGCAAGAGGCCAGTGGCCTTCTGGCATTCTGTGTCAGCAATAGTGTGGCCAGCAGGAGCAGGGTGGTGATTGTCCCTGTGTGCTGGCACTGGGGAGGCCACACCTGATGTGCATTGTGCACATGTGTGCCCCTGTGGAGATGCAGTTAGTGAGAGATGCCTGTGCCTGAATTAAGGTGCCAACACGACCATCTATCAACGTTAACAGTGAGAATTTTATTTAACAATAAACATGGGGCGGAGACATACTGGAGACATGTGGGATATGGGAGAGAGGAAGGTGAGAAGGGAAGAGGGAAATACCAGGGTGAGCTGGTGACTTTGGGCATCATCCTGGTTGTGGGCTGGGCTCATTCCTGTGGCTGCCCCCTGAGGCAGCTGAAGGAGAAGAGGCGGCGCAGGGCCCGCCGGGCCGCGCTGGCCATGGAGCGCCAAGGCCGTGGGGCCGGGGGCTGCGGGCCTGGGGCCATGGCAGCGGGGCCGGCAGGAGCGCTGCGGGCCGGGGCCTGGGCACGCACCGGGCAAGCAGCTGCTGCTTCCGCAGCTCCACAGGGCTCTGCCTGGCCAGGGAGAGCCTGGGCACAGCCAGCCTGCGTCTGTGCTGGGTTGTGCTTTTTGATGGATTCGGCAGGTGAGGCACAAACCTCCCACATTTTTGGCTCTTCGGGTGGTTCTGCGGGGAGAGCCTGGCCGTGCTCCTCATTGCCGGGATAGCAATCCCTCTCTCCTGCTGCTGCTGTGTCCTGGAGCTCTTCTTCCTCCCACTTTTGCAGGAGCTCGTTTAGAAGAGCATCGCAGGCTGAGGCAGGGCACAGGTGTATCAGCAGGTCAGGAGGTGCCATCTCTGTGTGTTCCTCTCCTGCAGCGTCCTTGGTCACTCCCGAAGTGCTGTGTGGGCCCTGGGAGCCTGCAGCAGTTTCCAGGGTGACACTTGGCCCATCGCTGAGGGCACATCCTTCATTGCCTTGCTGTGGGTGAACCAAGGCTCTCTGGGGCTCACTGACCCTGTGTCCTGCTGCTTGTCTGTCAGGGAGCTCTTGTTGGTCCCAGTTTTCCAGGAGCTCCTTGACAAGAGCATCGCAGGACAGCGACGCCTCAGAGTCAAGGCCCAGCTCAGCCAACAGCTGCTCGAGAGACACGAGCTCCAGGTGTTTTGGTGTCCCTCCTGTGGCATCTTCGGTCACTCTGGATGTGCCGTGCGGCTCCGAGGGGCCTGCAGCTGCCTCCAGGGTGGGGCTTGGTGCATCCCTGAGGATGCAGCTGGACCTCAGGGGGATTTCTTTGTCGTCCAGGGAGGAGATGATGGATGTAAACATCTCATCGTAGAGTTTGTCTTCACGCTCCTCCCTCATTTTCTGGAGACGCTGCATCACGGTCTCCTCATGCTCTGGGCACACTTTGCCCCGCTCACTTTGCTGGGCCGGCAAACGAATTCCCTCCCACTTTGGGCGAGCAATTAACCACTTGGAAGTTCTCCATGTGGATGTGACAGACCTGTTCTCACGGATGTGTGGGCCCAGCTCTCTGAACAGGTTGCTGCCGGTGTCGCCTCCGTGCCCTTCCTGCACCTTGATCTTCCAAAGCAGCTGGGTCTCAGTGCAGATGTTCTCACCCCGTGTGGGTAGCACGGGTGTCAGGGACTGGCCCTGCCTTGCTGCTGGCCCATGCTGGTTTTGCAGCCACTCACGGGGCTGGCTGTGGGCATTCGCCTCCTGCTGCTTGGACATCTTTGCCGTACTTTGCCAGACACTGGCCACGAGCACCCAAGAAAGCTCTTCCTCTTCAGAAGCTGCTGCTTCCTCTGAGATCTGCTCTCCTGGGAGTGACCAGTGCCAGCCAGGGGTTACAGCATGGAACCACAGCACAGCGGCTTCTGGGATGAGTGTCACAAAGGCCTGGTGGGCATGGCAACCCCTTGTCCCAGTGGCCTGGTGGATTCCATGGAGATGCCCCTGGTCACAAGGGTCATTTTTTTAGTCCTTTGCCCCTCGACTTTGCCTATGCTTGTTCTTCTCCCAGTGACCTGCAGCTCACTCCTGTGCACTAACCCAAAGATTCAGCATAAAAATCTTCCCCATAAGAAATAATGAGAGATAAGAGGCATTCAATAAATATAGAGTCTATCTAAGACGTATGGGCAGCTCAGTAAGCTTACATCGTTGCTGAATTGCTGGAAGATGGAACAGTTCAATTTAATCAAAATAATGGACAGAAATAGGATGTGGTGTTAGTACTTCTGTTCTCTGTTTTCAATTAAGGAATCCCAATGAAAAAGAAAAACAAATCCTGTGAAGGACTTAATTTTTGCTTAAACAAACTTTTCTATTTTCTAAGATATTTTTTTCACCAGAAACTATGAAGTTGTGGGTCAGATCTACTCATTTATTATGGTTATTTTTATCAGTGTTTTTCATTTTGATCAATGATTTTAATTTTTAAACAACTGTACATTTCAATGATGGTTTTACAATCTTTATGTGACATTTGTAAAAACATTGGAATGATTCTATGATTGTAACTCTGATAGCAAAAGTAGATTGACTTTGTGCTACCCATAAGTACTTCCTGAAAGCAAGTTACTCATAGTGATGATGTTTTGTCAGACACTTCATTCTGAAAAAATTAGTGCTCAATAGAAAGATTGGTAATTGTTTCCCCTCTAGGCCAATAAAACGTCTCAAAATAAAACTTTAGGTGAAAAGCGTCAATAGGCGGAAGCAGCCCTTCCTGTTGAGCTTGATGCAGATGTGGTTCCCGAGACTTGTAACTCTGACTCAATGCAACCCACACTTTTAATACCAATGTGGTCTCCTGGTGAAAATAATCCCAAAGTTCCAATACCCAGCAGGATCTTTTTTTTTCTTCTGCTTTAGGTATTGCTATGAGTTGAAGGGGAAATTTTGCTTACACTGATACCTTGATTTGCAATTGAAGTGCCGTGATCAGTTGATCAGTTTGAATTTTCTAAAGCAATTTTCAGCATCTCATTATTACTGCAGTTAAGAATGTCAGTTTCTTAGCCAGGGTCTTGTTTATTATCATTTATAACAGGCTGTAGGTTGGGAAGGGGCTCTTTGGACCACCCTTGGGATTCTCTTTCCATACAAGCTTTGAAGAGTGGGAGATGAGTATTTTTCGGATGGTAATTGGAGTAAGCTGTGATCATAGAGGGAGTTCCAATCCTTGTCCTCTTTTTTTATGGATGATTCAGAATGATAATCGCCTGTCTGAAGATGGGTCACTATTGCACAGACTATATGAGATAAAGCACCATTCAAATGCTCCAATTCACAATAATTTATTTTCTGTTTTCTTTAACTTGCTGGAGTTTTTCCCTCAGAAAATGAATAGAATTAGCTTGAAGTAACACGTTAAACACTGTGAAATACTAAAAAGATATTTATTGTGTCTTCTGGCCTTATGTGGCCTTGTGGAGTTGAGTTCTTTAAGTCCAGAGAAGAATCATGACCAAGCTAAATGAATGGTAGGAACAGTGCCAGATGAAGTGCAAAGTAAAGGAGGAGAAAATTTTGAAGCATTTATATACTTCCCTCAAATATTACTGTATTGGCAATATTAATTTTGAGAAAGAATGGAAATTTTTGCTAAAAGTGAGGTTGCTGTCAAAAATATATTAGAGTATGTTAAAAGAATAGGCTAGAGAATAATGCAGAAATATCATACAGAAGGTCTCTGATTTTGAATTGTATTTCCCACGATGAGTCAGGCTGACATGAGCTCAGAAGATTATGCAAGGCTAGAAAGTTTATATTGTACTGGAAAACAGTGAAAACGTGTGCAGTTAATGTGTAGATCGTACGCAGAGCTTCTGCTTTCCTATTAGAAAACAACACAAGGGAAATAGAAAGATAGCAAATTCTTAACAGGTATAAAATACTACTTTATACAGAACAAAAGTAGCCTGAAGAAAATTGCCATGGAATTCCTTTATTAAGCAAGTTAGATCTTGTGAGTTCCTTCAGAGCTGTGTTACTGATAAGGAAGAGACACAAACGGGACAGGTAAAAGGTAGCCTTGCATCATTCTCCAAATAGGTGTGCTTGGGAAAAGAATTTGATGGAAAGGGATGTCAACATCCTACATTTGTTTTCATGTGCCTGCCTTCTGCATTTTCCTTCTTTAAATGTTTCTGGAAAACTTTTTGCAGGAGAAGCTCCTCTTTCTAGCATCATTTAAAATATTTTCCTACAGAGCAGAGCTTTGCACCGTGCCTGTCTCCTGTAGCAGTTAGTCCAGTGTTCTCTTCATATCTCTTGCTATCTGTTTTCTTCTCATCTCCAAAGCTGCAAAGCGTTTGCTTCTTATGCAAATTATTGCACATATTAATTCATGTAATTTTGTTAATTTATCTGTGTACTCCCAAAGTAAGAGTATTTTTGCATACCATCCGTGTTCTAAGCCATTTTAAACTACTTGAAGTAGTCGCTGCAGTATAGCCATAGCAGCAGACTGTTGTTATCTTTGTTGAGGTTCTCCAATTGTGTTTTTATTTCCTGCTAGGGCCCAGAATTATATAACTGGGTTTTTTATTTATTCTTCAGCTACCTGATATTTTCACCTATGACTATGTAGTCTATCATCACACCTTTTGAATTCAGAATAATCCTAGCCTAGTTTATTGATAAATAGGTTTTAGCTGTTGTGTGCTTGCCTCGCCTTGATAAAGAAATAAAAGTTGATGAATGCTAAGTTAATAAAGCAAATAATCAGCCATCTCTATTATAATTCAAAATTTTAATGTAAAAATATTTAAAAATATATTACTAAATTCAATTTGAGTGCTTTTTATCAGCCTATGAGCTTTTGAGAATAAAATTAAGTTCACGTAGGGCAAAAGAGTCTTTCTATATATTTAAATGCCTGCTTTGTCTTTCTGATCTCAACACTCTTTATTTAGACAATTTTTATCGACACTGAAAACTGTTATTTTTCCAAACCAGAAGATTTTGAAGCATTTTCAATCACAGTTTAGTATGGAACATTTCGGAGCTGATCTGTGCATGGCCCACGTTCCATTTTGAGTTAAACGGAAAAGTTCCATTTGGTTCATGTTAGCAACATTGCATTTCAATTCTGGGAAGTGGCAAGTTAACTGAGAAGTTTTGGAGTTTTGAGCAGGACATGGATATTTTTTCTCATCTGAGAGAGACTTTGGGAACTTCCTGGGAGCTTGTGGTGCTGCTCAGTGTTTGTGTCACCCTCGGAGGGACTGGAACATCTCTGTCTATAAATGAAGCTCTGATGGAAGGTGCTGCCTCTTCCCATGTTCCTTGGGGTGGGAAGCAGATCCCTTGGGCACTTCTGTGTGATGTCTGTGCCCCACAGGAAGGGAAAAAACTGAAGACAAAGCATAAGAGGAGGATTTAAATAGAGCAAGGCACGGTGCTGCCCATGTGTCCCAACAGGGTGGGGCCAGAGTGGCTGGAAGGCTGCCCAGTGGGAAAGGCCCTGGGGCTGCTGGCTGACAGTGGCCAGGTGGGCAAGAGGCCAGTGGCCTTCTGGCATTCTGTGTCAGCAATAGTGTGGCCAGCAGGAGCAGGGTGGTGATTGTCCCTGTGTGCTGGCACTGGGGATGTGCATTGTGCACATGTGTGCCCCTGTGGAGATGCAGTTAGTGAGAGATGCCTGTGCCTGAATTAAGGTGCCAACACGACCATCTATCAACGTTAACAGTGAGAATTTTATTTAACAATAAGCATGGGGTGGAGACATACTGGAGACATGTGGGATATGGGAGAGAGGAAGGTGAGAAGGGAAGAGGGAAATACCAGGGTGAGCTGGTGACTTTGGGCATCATCCTGGTTGTGGGCTGGGCTCATTCCTGTGGCTGCCCCCTGAGGCAGCTGAAGGAGAAGAGGCGGCGCAGGGCCCGCCGGGCCGCGCTGGCCATGGAGCGCCAAGGCCGTGGGGCCGGGGGCTGCGGGCCTGGGGCCATGGCAGCGGGGCCGGCAGGAGCGCTGCGGGCCGGGGCCTGGGCACGCACCGGGCAAGCAGCTGCTGCTTCCGCAGCTCCACAGGGCTCTGCCTGGCCAGGGAGAGCCTGGGCACAGCCAGCCTGCGTCTGTGCTGGGTTGTGCTTTTTCAAGGATTCGGCAGGTGAGGCACAAACCTCCCACATTTTTGGCTCTTCGGGTGGTTCTGCGGGGAGAGCCTGGCTGTGCTCCTCATTGCCGGGATCGCAATCCCTCTCTCCTGCTGCTGCTGTGTCCTGGAGCTCTTCTTCCTCCCACTTTTGCAGGAGCTCGTTTAGAAGAGCATCACAGGTTGAGGCAGGGCACAGGTGTGTCAGCAGGTCAGGAGGTGCCATCTCTGTGTGTTCCTCTCCTGCAGAGTCCTTGGTCGCTCCCGAAGTGCTGTGTGGGCCCTGGGAGCCTGCAGCAGTTTCCAGGGTGACACTTGGCCCATCGCTGAGGGCACATCCTTCATTGCCTTGCTGTGGGTGAACCAAGGCTCTCTGGGGCTCACTGACCCTGTGTCCTGCTGCTTGTCCTGTCAGGGAGCTCTTGTTGGTCCCAGTTTTCCAGGAGCTCCTTGACAAGAGCATCGCAGGACAGCGACGCCTCAGAGTCAAGGCCCAGCTCAGCCAACAGCTGCTCGAGAGACACGAGCTCCAGGTGTTTTGGTGTCCCTCCAGTGACATCTTCGGTCTCTCTGGATGTGCCGTGCGGCTCCGAGGGGCCTGCAGCTGCCTCCAGGGTGGGGCTTGGTGCATCCCTGAGGATGCAGCTGGACCTCAGGGGGATTTCCTTGTCATCCAGGGAGGAGATGATGGATCTAAACATCTCATCGTAGAGTTTGTCTTCATGCTCCTCCCTCATTTTCTGGAGACGCTGCATCACGGTCTCCTCATGCTCTGGGCACACTTTGCCCCGCTCACTTTGCTGGGCCGGCAAACGAATTCCCTCCCACTTTGGGCGGGCAATTAACCACTTGGAAGTTCTCCATGTGGATGTGACAGACCTGTTCTCACGGATGTGTGGGCCCAGCTCTCTGAACAGGTTGCTGCCGGTGTCGCCTCCATGCCCTTCCTGCACCTTGATCTTCCAAAGCAGCTGGGTCTCAGTGCAGGTGTTCTCACCCCGTGTGGGTAGCACGGGTGTCAGGGACTGGCCCTGCCTTGCTGCTGGCCCATGCTGGTTTTGCAGCCACTCACGGGGCTGGCTGTGGGCATTCGCCTCCTGCTGCTTGGACATCTTTGCTGTACTTTGCCAGACACTGGCCACGAGCACCCAAGAAAGCTCTTCCTCTTCAGAAGCTGCTGCCTCCTCTGAGATCTGCTCTCCTGGGAGTGACCAGTGCCAGCCAGGGGTTACAGCATGGAACCACAGCACAGCGGCTTCTGGGATGAGTGTCACAAAGGCCTGGTGGGCATGGCAACCCCTTGTCCCAGTGGCCTGGTGGATTCCATGGAGATGCCCCTGGTCACAAGGGTCGTTTTTTAGTCCTTTGCCCCTTGACTTTGCCTATGCTTGTTCTTCTCCCAATGACCTGCGGCTCACTCCTGTGCACTAACCCAAAGATTCAGCATAAAAATCTTCCCCATAAGAAATAATGAGAGATATGAAGCATTCAATAAATATAGAGTCTCTCTAAGACGTATGGGCAGCGCAGTAAGCTTACATCATTGCTGAACTGCTGGAAGATGGAACAGTTCAATTTAATCAAAATAATGGACAGAAATAGGATGCGGTGTTAGTACTTCTGTTCTCTGTTTTCAAATAAGGAATCCCAATGCAAAAAAAAAAAAAATCCTGTGAAGGACTTAATTTTTGCTTAAACAAACTTTTCTATTTTCTAAGATATTTTTTTCACCAGAAACTATTAATTTGTGGATCAGATCTACTCATTTCTTATAGTTATTTTTATCAGTGTTTTTTGTTTTGATCAATGATTTTCATTTTTAAACATCTGTTCATTTCAATGATGGTTTTATAAGCTTTATGTGACATTTGCAAAAACATTGGAATGATTCTATGATTGTAACTCTGATACCAAAAGTAGACAGATCTTGTGCTACCCATAAGTACTTTCTGAAAGCAAGTTACTCATAATGATGATGTTTTGTTAGACACTTCATTCTGAAAAAATTAGTGCTTAATAGAAAGATTGGTAATTGTTTCCCCTCTAGGCCAATAAAACGTCTCAAAATAAAACTTTAGGTGAAAAGCGTCAATAGGCGGAAGCAGCCCTTCCTGTTGAGCTTGATGCAGATGTGGTTCCCGAGACTTGTAACTCTGACTCAATGCAACCCACACTTTTAATACAATGTGGTATCCTGATGAAAATAATCCCAAAGTTCCAGTACCCAGCAGGATCTTTTTTTTTCTTCTGCTTTAGGTATTGCTCTGAGTTGAAGGGGAAATTTTGCTTACACTGATACCGTGATTTGCAATTGAAGTGCCGTGATCAGTTGATCAGTTTGAATTTTCTAAAGCAATTTTCAGCATCTCATTATTACTGCAGTTAAGAATGTCAGTTTCTTAGCTAGGGTCTTGTTCCTTATCATTTACAACAGGCTGTAGGTTGGGAAGGGGCTCTTTGGACCACCCTTGGGATTCTCTTTCCATACAAGCTTTGAAGAGTGGGAGATGAGTATTTTTTGGATGGTTATTGGAGTAAGCTGTGATCACAGAGGGACTTCCAATCCTTGTCCTCTTTTTTTATGGATGATTCAGAATGATAATCGCCTGTCTGAAGATGGGTCACTATTGCACAGACTATATGAGATAAAGCACCATTCAAATGCTCCAATTCACAATAATTTATTTTCTGTTTGCTTTAACTTGCTGGAGTTTTTCCCTCAGAAGATGAATAGAATTAGCTTGAAGTAACACGTTAAACACTGTGAAATACTAAAAAGATATTTATTGTGTCTTCTGGCCTTATGTGGCCTTGTGGAGTTGAGTTCTTTAAGTCCAGAGAAGAATCATGACCAAGTTAAATGAATGGTAGGAACAGTGCCAGATGAAGTGCAAAGTAAAGGAGGAGAAAATTTTGAAGCATTTATATACTTCCCTCAAATATTACTGTATTGGCAATATTAATTTTCAGAAAGAATGGAAATTTTTGCTAAAAGTGAGGTTGCTGTCAAAAATATATTAGGGTATGTAAAAAGAATAGGCTAGAGAATAATGCAGAAATATCATACAGAAGGTCTCTGATTTTGAATTGTATTTCCCACGATGAGTCAGGCTGACATGAGCTCAGAAGATTATGCAAGGCTAGAAAGTTTATATTGTACTGGAAAACAGTGAAAACGTGTGCAGTTAATGTGTAGATCGTACGCAGAGCTTCTGCTTTCCTATTAGAAAACAATACAAGGGAAATAGAAAGATAGCAAATTCTTAACAGGTATAAAATACACTTTTATACAGAACAAAAGTAGCCTGAAGAAAATTGCCATGGAATTCCTTTATTAAGCAAGTTAGATCTTGTGAGTTCCTTCAGAACTGTGTTACTGATAAGGAAGAGACACAAACGGGACAGGTAAAAGGTAGCCTTGCATCATTCTCCAAATAGATGTGATTGGGAAAAGAATTTGATGGAAAGGGATGTCAACATCCTACATTTGTTTTCATGTGCCTGCCTTCTGCATTTTCCTTCTTTAAATGTTTCTGGAAAACTTTTTGCAGGATCTTTCTAGCATCTTTTAAAATATTTTCCTACAGAGCAGAGCTTTGCACCGTGCCTGTCTCCTGTAGCAGTTAGTTCAGTGTTCTCTTCATATCTCTTGCTATCTGTTTTCTTCTCATCTCCAAAGCTGCAAAGCGTTTGCTTCTTATGCAAATTATTGCACATATTAATTCATGTAATTTTGTTAATTTATCTGTGTACTCCCAAAGTAAGAGTATTTTTGCATACCATCCGTGTTTTAAGCCATTTTAAACTACTTGAAATAGTCGCTGCAGTATAGCCATAGCAGCAGACTGTTGTTATCTTTGTTGAGGTTCTCCAATTGTGTTTTTATTTCCTGCTAGGGCCCAGAATTATATAACTGGGTTTTTTATTTATTCTTCGGCTACCTATTTTCACCTATGACTATGTAATCTATCATCACACTTTTGAATTCAGAATAATCCTAGCCTAGTTTATTGATAAATAGGTTTTAGCTGTTGTGTGCTTGTCTCGCCTTGATAAAGAAAAAGTTGATGAATGCTAAGTTAATAAGGCAATCAGCCATCACTATTATAATTTAAAATTTTAATGTAAAAATATTTAAAAATATATTACTAAATTCAATTTGAGTGCTTTTTATCAGCCTATGAGCTTTTGAGAATAAAATTAAGTTCACGTAGGGCAAAAGAGTCTTTCTATATATTTAAATGCCTGCTTTGTCTTTCTGATCTCAACACTCTTTATTTAGACAATTTTTATCGACACTGAAAACTGTTATTTTTCCAAACCAGAAGATTTTGAAGCATTTTCAATCACAGTTTAGTATGGAACATTTCGGAGCTGATCTGTGCATGGCTCACGTTCCATTTTGAGTTAAACGGAAAAGTTCCATTTGGTTCATGTTAGCAACATTGCATTTCAATTCCGGGAAGTGGCAAGTTAACTGAGAAGTTTTGGACTTTTGAGCAGGACATGGATATTTTTTCTCATCTGAGAGAGACTTTGGGAACTTCCTGGGAGCTTGTGGTGCTGCTGGGTGTTTGTATCACCCTTGGATCCAGAGAAGCTCCTGGAGGGGCTGGAAACTATCCGTCTGCAAATGAAGCTCTGATGGAAGGTGCTGCCTCTTCCCATGTTCCTTGGGGTGGGAAGCAGATCCCTTGGGCACTTCTGTGTGATGTCTGTGCCCCGCAGGAAGGGAAGAAACTGAAGACAAAGCATAAGAAGAGGATTTAAATAGAGCAAGGCACGGTCCTGCCCATGTGTCCCAACAGGGTGGGGCCAGAGTGGCTGGAAGGCTGCCCAGTGGGAAAGGCCCTGGGGCTGCTGGCTGACAGTGGCCAGGTGGGCAAGAGGCCAGTGGCCTTCTGGCATTCTGTGTCAGCAATAGTGTGGCCAGCAGGAGCAGGGTGGTGATTATCCCTGTGTGCTGGGCACTGGGGAGTGCATTGTGCACATGTGTGCCCCTGTGGAGATGCAGTTAGTGAGAGATGCCTGTGCCTGAATTAAGGTGCCAACACGACCATCTATCAAAGTTAACACTGAGAATTTTATTTAACAATAAGCATGGGGTGGAGACATACTGGAGACATGTGGGATATGGGAGAGAGGAAGGTGAGAAGGGAAGAGGGAAATACCAGGGTGAGCTGGTGACTTTGGGCATCATCGTGGTTGTGGGCTGGGCTCATTCCTGTGGCTGCCCCCTGAGGCAGCTGAAGGAGAAGAGGCGGCGCAGGGCCCGCCGGGCCGCGCTGGCCATGGAGCGCCAAGGCCGTGGGGCCGGGGGCTGCGGGCCTGGGGCCATGGCAGCGGGGCCGGCAGGAGCGCTGCGGGCCGGGGCCTGGGCACGCACCGGGCAAGCAGCTGCTGCTTCCGCAGCTCCACAGGGCTCTGCCTGGCCAGGGAGAGCCTGGGCACAGCCAGCCTGCGTCTGTGCTGGGTTGTGCTTTTTGATGGATTCGGCAGGTGAGGCACAAACCTCCCACATTTTTGGCTCTTCGGGTGGTTCTGCGGGGAGAGCCTGGCTGTGCTCCTCATTGCCGGGATCGCAATCCCTCTCTCCTGCTGCTGCTGTGTCCTGGAGCTCTTCTTCCTCCCACTTTTGCAGGAGCTCGTTTAGAAGAGCATCACAGGTTGAGGCAGGGCACAGGTGTGCCAGCAGGTCAGGAGGTGCCATCTCTGTGTGTTCCTCTCCTGCAGAGTCCTTGGTCGCTCCCGAAGTGCTGTGTGGGCCCTGGGAGCCTGCAGCAGTTTTCAGGGTGACACTTGGCCCATCGCTGAGGGCACATCCTTCATTGCCTTGCTGTGGGTGAACCAAGGCTCTCTGGGGCTCACTGACCCTGTGTCCTGCTGCTTGTCTGTCAGGGAGCTCTTGTTGGTCCCAGTTTTCCAGGAGCTCCTTGACAAGAGCATCGCAGGACAGCGACGCCTCAGAGTCAAGGCCCAGCTCAGCCAACAGCTGCTCGAGAGACACGAGCTCCAGGTGTTTTGGTGTCCCTCCTGTGGCATCTTCGGTCTCTCTGGATGTGCCGTGCGGCTCCGAGGGGCCTGCAGCTGCCTCCAGGGTGGGGCTTGGTGCATCCCTGAGGATGCAGCTGGACCTCAGGGGGATTTCTTTGTCATCCAGGGAGGAGATGATGGATCTAAACATCTCATCGTAGAGTTTGTCTTCACGCTCCTCCCTCATTTTCTGGAGACGCTGCATCACGGTCTCCTCATGCTCTGGGCACACTTTGCCCCGCTCACTTTGCTGGGCCGGCAGACGAATTCCCTCCCACTTTGGGTGGGCAATTAACCACTTGGAAGTTCTCCATGTGGATGTGACAGACCTGTTCTCACGGATGTGTGGGCCCAGCTCTCTGAACAGGTTGCTGCCGGTGTCGCCTCCGTGCCCTTCCTGCACCTTGATCTTCCAAAGCAGCTGGGTCTCAGTGCAGGTGTTCTCACCCCGTGTGGGTAGCACGGGTGTCAGGGACTGGCCCTGCCTTGCTGCTGGCCCATGCTGGTTTTGCAGCCACTCACGGGGCTGGCTGTGGGCATTCGCCTCCTGCTGCTTGGACATCTTTGCTGTGCTTTGCCAGACACTGGCCACGAGCACCCAAGAAAGCTCTTCCTCTTCAGAAGCTGCTGCCTCCTCTGAGATCTGCTCTCCTGGGAGTGACCAGTGCCAGCCAGGGGTTACAGCATGGAACCACACCACAGTGGCTTCTGGGATGAGTGTCACAAAGGCCTGGTGGGCATGGCAACCCCTTGTCCCAGTGGCCTGGTGGATTCCATGGAGATGCCCCTGGTCACAAGGGTCGTTTTTTAGTCCTTTGCCCCTCGACTTTGCCTATGCTTGT
Source organism: Oenanthe melanoleuca (assembly GCF_029582105.1). Lineage (NCBI taxonomy): Eukaryota > Metazoa > Chordata > Aves > Passeriformes > Muscicapidae > Oenanthe > Oenanthe melanoleuca. Next base: position 3,731,007 of record NC_079362.1, on the reverse strand, counting down.
TCTTCTCCCAGTGACCTGCAGCTCACTCTGTGCACTAACCCAAAGATTCAGCATAAAAATCTTCCCCATAAGAAATAATGAGAGATAAGAGGCATTCAATAAATATACAGTCTTTCTAAGACGTATGGGCAGCTCAGTAAGCTTACATCATTGCTGAAGTGCTGGAAGATGGAACAGTTCAATTTAATCAAAATAATGGACAGAAATAGGATGTGGTGTTAGTACTTCTGTTCTCTGGTTTCTAATAAGGAATCCCAATGCAAAAAAAAAAAAATAAAAAATCCTGTGAAGGACTTAATTTTTGCTTAAACAAACTTTTCTATTTTCTAAGATATTTTTTTCAAGAGAAACTATGAAGTTGTGGGTCAGATCTACTCATTTATTATGGTTATTTTTATCAGTGTTTTTCCTTTTGATCAATGATTTTAATTTTTAAACAACTGTTCATTTCAATGATGGTTGTATAAGCTTTATGTGACATTTGCAAAAACATTGGAATGATTCTATGATTGTAACTCTGATAGCAAAAGTAGACAGATTTTGTACTACCCATAAGTACTTTCTGAAAGCAAGTTACTCATAATGATGATGTTTTGTTAGACACTTCATTCTGAAAAAATTATTGCTCAATAGAAAGTTTGGTAATTGATTCCCCTCTAGGCCAATAAAACGTCTCAAAATAAAACTTTAGGTGAAAAGCGTGAATAGGCGGAAGCAGCCCTTCCTGTTGAGCTTGATGCAGATGTGGTTCCCGAGACTTGTAACTCTGACTCAATGCAACCCACACTTTTAATACCAATGTGGTCTCCTGATGAAAATAATCCCAAAGTTCCAATACCCAGCAGGATCTTTTTTTTCTTCTGCTTTAGGTATTGCTATGAGTTGAAGGGGAAATTTTGCTTACACTGATACCTTGATTTGCAATTGAAGTGCCGTGATCAGTTGATCAGTTTGAATTTTCTAAAGCAATTTTCAGCATCTCATTATTACTTCAGTTAAGAATGTCAGTTTCTTAGCCAGGGTCTTGTTTTTCTCATTTATAACAGGCTTTAAGTTGGGAAGGGGCTCTTTCGACCACCCTTGGGATTCTCTTTCCATACAAGCTTTGAAGAGTGGGAGATGAGTATTTTTCGGATGGTAATTGGAGTAAGCTGTGATCATAGAGGGAGTTCCAATCCTTGTCCTCTTTCTTTATGAACGATTCAGAATGATAATCGCCTGTCTGAAGATGGGTCACTATTGCACAGGCTATATGAGATAAAGCACCATTCAAATGCTCCAATTCACAATAATTTATTTTCTGTTTTATTTAACTTGCTGGAGTTTTTCCCTCAGAAAATGAATAGAATTAGCTTGAAGTAACACGTTAAACACTGTGAAATACTAAAAAGATATTTATTGTGTCATCTGGCCTTATGTGGCCTTGTGGAGTTGAGTTCGTTAAGTCCAGAGAAGAATCATGACCAAGTTAAATGAATGGTAGGAACAGTGCCAGATGAAGTGCAAAGTAAAGGAGGAGAAAATTTTGAAGCATTTATATACTTCCCTCAAATATTACTGTATTGGCAATATTAATTTTCAGAAAGAATGGAAATTTTTGCTAAAAGTGAGGTTGCTGTCAAAAATATATTAGGGTATGTAAAAAGAATAGGCTAGAGAATAATGCAGAAATATCATACAGAAGGTCTCTGATTTTGAATTGTATTTCCCACGATGAGTCAGGCTGACATGAGCTCAGAAGATTATGCAAGGCTAGAAAGTTTATATTGTACTGGAAAACAGTGAAAACGTGTGCAGTTAATGTGTAGATCATAGGCAGAGCTTCTGCTTTCCTATTAGAAAACAATACAAGAGAAATAGAAAGATAGCAAATTCTTAACAGGTATAAAATACACTTTTATACAGAACAAAAGTAGCCTGAAGAAAATTGCCATGGAATTATTTATTAAGCAAGTTAGATCTTGTGAGTTCCTTCAGAACTGTGTTACTGATAAGGAAGAGACACAAACGGGACAGGTAAAAGGTAGCCTTGCATCATTCTCCAAATAGGTGTGCTTGGGAAAAGAATTTGATGGAAAGGGATGTCAACATCCTACATTTGTTTTCATGTGCCTGCCTTCTGCATTTTCCTTCTTTAAATGTTTCTGGAAAACTTTTTGCAGGAGAAGCTCCTCTTTCTAGCATCTTTTAAAATATTTTCCTACAGAGCAGAGCTTTGCACCGTGCCTGTCTCCTGTAGCAGTTAGTTCAGTGTTCTCTTCATATCTCTTGCTATCTGTTTTCTTCTCATCTCCAAAGCTGCAAAGCGTTTGCTTCTTATGCAAATTATTGCACATATTAATTCATGTAATTTTGTTAATTTATCTGTGTACTCCCAAAGTAAGAGTATTCTTGCATACCATCCATGTTCTAAGCCATTTTAAACTACTTGAAATAGTCGCTGCAGTATAGCCATATCAGCAGACTGTTGTTGTTTTTGTTGAGGTTCTCCAATTGTGTTTTTATTTCCTGCTAGGGCCCAGAATTATATAACTGGGTTTTTTATTTATTCTTCGGCTACCTATTTTCACCTATGACTATGTAGTCTATCATCACACCTCTTGAATTCAGAATAATCCTAGCCTAGTTTATTGATAAATAGGTTTTAGCTGTTGTGTGCTTGCCTCGCCTTGATAAAGAAAAAGTTGATGAATGCTAAGTTAATAAAGCAAATAATCAGCCATCTCTATTATAATTCAAAATTTTAATGTAAAAATATTTAAAAATATATTACTAAATTCAATTTGAGTGCTTTTTATCAGCCTATGAGCTTTTGAGAATAAAATTAAGTTCACGTAGGGCAAAAGAGTCTTTCTATATATTTAAATGCCTGCTTTGTCTTTCTAATCTCAACACTCTTTATTTAGACAATTTTTATCGACACTGAAAACTGTTATTTTTCCAAACCAGAAGATTTTGAAGCATTTTCAATCACAGTTTAGTATGGAACATTTCGGAGCTGATCTGTGCATGGCTCACGTTCCATTTTGAGTTAAACGGAAAAGTTCCATTTGGTTCATGTTAGCAACATTGCATTTCAATTCCGGGAAGTGGCAAGTTAACGGAGAAGTTTTGGAGTTTTGAGCAGGACATGGATATTTTTTCTCATCTGAGAGAGACTTTGGGAACTTCCTGGGAGCTTGTGGTGCTGCTCGGTGTTTGTGTCACCCTCGGAGGAGCTGGAACATCTCTGTCTGCAAATGAAGCTCTGATGGAAGGTGCTGCCTCTTCCCATGTTCCTTGGGGTGGGAAGCAGATCCCTTGGGCACTTCTGTGTGATGTCCGTGCTCCGCAGGAAGGGAAAAAACTGAAGACAAAGCATAAGAGGAGGATTTAAATAGAGCAAGGCACGGTCCTGCCCATGTGTCCCAACAGGGTGGGGCCAGAGTGGCTGGAAGGCTGCCCAGTGGGAAAGGCCCTGGGGCTGCTGGCTGACAGTGGCCAGGTGGGCAAGAGGCCAGTGGCCTTCTGGCATTCTGTGTCAGCAATAGTGTGGCCAGCAGGAGCAGGGTGGTGATTGTTCCTGTGTGCTGGGTACTGGGGAGGCCACACCTGATGTGCATTGTGCACATGTGTGCCCCTGTGGAGATGCAGTTAGTGAGAGATGCCTGTGCCTGAATTAAGGTGCCAACACGACCATCTATCAACGTTAACAGTGAGAATTTTATTTAACAATAAGCATGGGGTGGAGACATACTGGAGACATGTGGGATATGGGAGAGAGGAAGGTGAGAAGGGAAGAGGGAAATACCAGGGTGAGCTGGTGACTTTGGGCATCATCGTGGTTGTGGGCTGGGCTCATTCCTGTGGCTGCCCCCTGAGGCAGCTGAAGGAGAAGAGGCGGCGCAGGGCCCGCCGGGCCGCGCTGGCCATGGAGCGCCAAGGCCGTGGGGCCGGGGGCTGCGGGCCTGGGGCCATGGCAGCGGGGCCGGCAGGAGCGCTGCGGGCCGGGGCCTGGGCACGCACCGGGCAAGCAGCTGCTGCTTCCGCAGCTCCACAGGGCTCTGCCTGGCCAGGGAGAGCCTGGGCACAGCCAGCCTGCGTCTGTGCTGGGTTGTGCTTTTTGATGGATTCGGCAGGTGAGGCACAAACCTCCCACATTTTTGGCTCTTCGGGTGGTTCTGCGGGGAGAGCCTGGCTGTGCTCCTCATTGCCGGGATCGCAATCCCTCTCTCCTGCTGCTGCTGCTGTGTCCTGGAGCTCTTCTTCCTCCCACTTTTGCAGGAGCTCGTTTAGAAGAGCATCGCAGGTTGAGGCAGGGCACAGGTGTGTCAGCAGGTCAGGAGGTGCCATCTCTGTGTTGTCCTCTCCTGCAGCGTCCTTGGTCGCTCCCGAAGTGCTGTGTGGGCCCTGGGAGCCTGCAGCGGTTTCCAGGGTGACACTTGGCCCATCGCTGAGGGCACATCCTTCATTGCCTTGCTGTGGGTGAACCAAGGCTCTCTGGGGCTCACTGACCCTGTGTCCTGCTGCTTGCCTGTCAGGGAGCTCTTGTTGGTCCCAGTTTTCCAGGAGCTCCTTGACAAGAGCATCGCAGGACAGCGACGCCTCAGAGTCAAGGCCCAGCTCAGCCAACAGCTGCTCGAGAGACACGAGCTCCAGGTGTTTTGGTGTCCCTCCAGTGACATCTTCGGTCTCTCTGGATGTGCCGTGCGGCTCTGAGGGGCCTGCAGCTGCCTCCAGGGTGGGGCTTGGTGCATCCCTGAGGATGCAGCTGGACCTCAGGGGGATTTCCTTGTCATCCAGGGAGGAGATGATGGATCTAAACATCTCATCATAGAGTTTGTCTTCACGCTCCTCCCTCAGTTTCTGGAGACGCTGCATCACGGTCTCCTCATGCTCTTGGCACACTTTGCCCCGCTCACTTTGCTGGGCCGGCAAACGAATTCCCTCCCACTTTGGGCGGGCAATTAACCACTTGGAAGTTCTCCATGTGGATGTGACAGACCTGTTCTCACGGATGTGTGGGCCCAGCTCTCTGAACAGGTTGCTGCCGGTGTCGCCTCCGTGCCCTTCCTGCACCTTGATCTTCCAAAGCAGCTGGGTCTCAGTGCAGGTGTTCTCACCCCGTGTGGGTAGCACGGGTGTCAGGGACTGGCCCTGCCTTGCTGCTGGCCCATGCTGGTTTTGCAGCCACTCACGGGGCTGGCTGTGGGCATTCGCCTCCTGCTGCTTGGACATCTTTGCTGTACTTTACCAGACACTGGCCACGAGCACCCAAGAAAGCTCTTCCTCTTCAGAAGCTGCTGCCTCCTCTGAGATCCGCTCTCCTGGGAGTGACCAGTGCCAGCCAGGGGTTACAGCATGGAACCACAGCACAGCGGCTTCTGGGATGAGTGTCACAAAGGCCTGGTGGGCATGGCAACCCCTTGTCCCAGTGGCCTGGTGGATTCCATGGAGATGCCCCTGGTCACAAGGGTCGTTTTTTAGTCCTTTGCCCCTCGACTTTGCCCATGCTTGTTCTTCTCGCAGTGACCTGCAGCTCACTCCTGTGCACTAACCCAAAGATTCAGCATAAAAATCTTCCCCATAAGAAATAATGAGAGATATGAAGCATTCAATAAATATAGAGTCTATCTAAGACGTATGGGCAGCTCAGTAAGCTTACATCATTGCTGAACTGCTGGAAGATGGAACAGTTCAATTTAATCAAAATAATGAACAGAAATAAGATGTGGTATTAGTACTTCTGTTCTCTGTTTTCAATTAAGGAATCCCAATGCAAAAAAAGAAAAAAAATCCTGTGAAGGACTTAATTTTTGCTTAAACAAACTTTTCTATTTTCTAAGATATTTTTTTCACCAAAAACTATGAAGTAGTGGGTCAGATCTACTCATTTATTATGGTTATTTTTATCAGTGTTTTTCATTTTGATCAATGATTTTAGTTTTTAAACAACTGTGCATTTCAATGACGATTTTATAAGCTTTATGTGACATTTGCAAAAACATTGGAATGATTCTATGATTGTAACTCTGATAGCAAAAGTAGACAGATCTTGTGCTACCCATAAGTACTTTCTGAAAGCAAGTTACTCATAATGATGATGTTTTGTCAGACACTTCATTCTTAAGAAATTAGTGCTCAATAGAAAGATTGGTAATTATTTCCCCTCTAGGCCAATAAAACGTCTCAAAATAAAACTTTAGGTGAAAAGCGTCAATAGGCGGAAGCAGCCCTTCCTGTTGAGCTTGATGCAGATGTGGTTCCCGAGACTTGTAACTCTGATTCAATGCAACCCACACTTTTAATACCAATGTGGTCTCCTGATGAAAATAATCCCAAAGTTCCAATACCCAGCAGGATCTTTTTCTTTCTTCTGCTTTAGGTATTGCTATGAGTTGAAGGGGAAATTTTGCTTACACTGATACCTTGATTTGCAATTGAAGTGCCGTGATCAGTTGATCTGTTTGAATTTTCTAAAGCAAATTTCAGCATCTCATTATTACTGCAGTTAAGAATGTCAGTTTCTTAGCCTGGGTCTTGTTTTTATCATTTATAACAGGCTGTAGGTTGGGAAGGGGCTCTTTGGACCACCCTTGGGATTCTCTTTCCATACAAGCTTTGAAGAGTGAGAGATGAGTATTTTCAGGATGGTAATTGGAGTAAGCTGTGATCACAGAGGGACTTCCAATCCTTGTCCTCTTTTTTTATGGATGATTCAGAATGATAATCGCCTGTCTGAAGATGGGTCACTATTGCACAGACTATATGAGATAAAGCACCATTCAAATGCTCCAATTCACAATAATTTATTTTCTGTTTGCTTTAACTTGCTGGAGTTTTTCCCTCAGAAGATGAATAGAATTAGCTTGAAGTAACACGTTAAACACTGTGAAATACTAAAAAGATATTTATTGTGTCTTCTGGCCTTATGTGGCCTTGTGGAGTTGAGTTCTTTAAGTCCAGAGAAGAATCATGACCAAGTTAAATGAATGGTAGGAACAGTGCCAGATGAAGTGCAAAGCAAAGGAGGAGAAAATTTTGAAGCATTTATATACTTCCCTCAAATATTACTGTATTGGCAATATTAATTTAGAGAAAGAATGGAAATTTTTGCTAAAAGTGAGGTTGCTGTCAAAAATATATTAGGGTATGTAAAAAGAATAGGCTAGAGAATAATGCAGAAATATCATACAGAAGGTCTCTGATTTTGAATTGTATTTCCCACGATGAGTCAGGCTGACATGAGCTCAGAAGATTATGCAAGGCTAGAAAGTTTATATTGTACTGGAAAACAGTGAAAACGTGTGCAGTTAATGTGTAGATCATAGGCAGAGCTTCTGCTTTCCTATTAGAAAACAATACAAGGGAAATAGAAAGATAGCAAATTCTTAACAGGTATAAAATACACTTTTATACAGAACAAAAGTAGCCTGAAGAAAATTGCCATGGAATTCCTTTATTAAGCAAGTCAGATCTTGTGAGTTCCTTCAGAACTGTGTATTTTAATAGTTGGTGATAAGGAAGAGACACAAATGGGACAGGTAAAAGGTAGCCTTGCATCATTCTCCAAATAGGTGTGCTTGGGAAAAGAATTTGATGGAAAGGGATGTCAACATCCTACATTTGTTTTCATGTGCCTGCCTTCTGCATTTTCCTTCTTTAAATGTTTCTGGAAAACATTTTGCAGGATCTTTCTAGCATCTTTTAAAATATTTTCCCAAAGAGCAGAGCTTTGCACCATGCCTGTCTCTTGTAGCAGTTAGTCCAGTGTTCTCTTCATATCTCTTGCTATCTGTTTTCTTCTCATCTCCAAAGCTGCAAAGCGTTTGCATCTTATGCAAATTATTGCACATATTAATTCATGTAATTTTGTTAATTTATCTGTGTACTCCCAAAGTAAGAGTATTTTTGCATACCATCCATGTTCTAAGCCATTTTAAACTACTTGAAGTAGTCGCTGCAGTATAGCCATAGCAGCAGACTGTTGTTATCTTTGTTGAGGTTCTCCAATTGTGTTTTTATTTCCTGCTAGGGCCCAGAATTATATAACTGGGTTTTTTATTTATTCTTCGGCTACCTATTTTCACCTATGACTATGTAATCTATCATCATGCCTTTTGAATTCAGAATAATCCTAGCCTAGTTTATTGATAAATAGGTTTTAGCTGTTGTGTGCTTGCCTCGCCTTGATAAAGAAAAAAAAGTTGATGAATGCTAAGGTAATAAAGCAAATAATCGGCCATCTCTATTATAATTTAAAATTTTAATGTAAAAATATTTAAAAATATATTACTAAATTCGAGTGCTTTTTATCAGCCTTTGAGCTTTTGAGAATAAAATTAAGTTCACGTAGGGCAAAAGAGTCTTTCTATATATTTAAATGCCTGCTTTGTCTTTCTAATCTCAATACTCTTTATTTAGACAATTTTTATCGACACTGAAAACTGTTATTTTTCCAAACCAGAAGATTTTGAAGCATTTTCAATGACGGTTTAGTATGGAACATTTCGGAGCTGATCTGTGCATGGCTCACGTTCCATTTTGAGTTAAACGGAAAAGTTCCATTTGGTTCATGTTAGCAACATTGCATTTCAATTCCGGGAAGTGGCAAGTTAACGGAGAAGTTTTGGAGTTTTGAGCAGGACATGGATATTTTTTCTCATCTGAGAGAGACTTTGGGAACTTCCTGGGAGCTTGTGGTGCTGCTCGGTGTTTGTGTCACCCTCGGAGGGGCTGGAAAATCTCTGTCTGCAAATGAAGCTCTGATGGAAGGTGCTGCCTCTTCCCATGTTCCTTGGGGTGGGAAGCAGATCCCTTGGGCACTTCTGTGTGATGTCCGTGCTCCGCAGGAAGGAAAAAAACTGAAGACAAAGCATAAGAGGAGGATTTAAATAGAGCAAGGCACGGTCCTGCCCATGTGTCCCAACAGGGTGGGGCCAGAGTGGCTGGAAGGCTGCCCAGTGGGAAAGGCCCTGGGGCTGCTGGCTGACAGTGGCCAGGTGGGCAAGAGGCCAGTGGCCTTCTGGCATTCTGTGTCAGCAATAGTGTGGCAGCAGGAGCAGGGTGGTGATTATCCCTGTGTGCTGGGCACTGGGGAGGCCACACCTGATGTGCATTGTGCACTTGTGTGCCCCTGTGGAGATGCAGTTAGTGAGAGATGCCTGTGCCTGAATTAAGGTGCCAACACGACCATCTATCAAAGTTAACGCTGAGAATTTTATTTAACAATAAACATGGGGTGGAGACATACTGGAGACGTGTGGGATATGGGATAGAGGAAGGTGAGAAGGGAAAAGGGAAATACCAGGGTGAGCTGGTGACTTTGGGCGTCATCCTGGTTGTGGGCTGGGCTCATTCCTGTGGCTGCCCCCTGAGGCAGCTGAAGGAGAAGAGGCGGCGCAGGGCCCGCCGGGCCGCGCTGGCCATGGAGCGCCAAGGCCGTGGGGCCGGGGGCTGCGGGCCTGGGGCCATGGCAGCGGGGCCGGCAGGAGCGCTGCGGGCCGGGGCCTGGGCACGCACCGGGCAAGCAGCTGCTGCTTCCGCAGCTCCACAGGGCTCTGCCTGGCCAGGGAGAGCCTGGGCACAGCCAGCCTGCGTCTGTGCTGGGTTGTGCTTTTTGATGGATTCGGCAGGTGAGGCACAAACCTCCCACATTTTTGGCTCTTCGGGTGGTTCTGCGGGGAGAGCCTGGCCGTGCTCCTCATTGCCAGGATCGCAATCCCTCTCTCCTGCTGCTGCTGTGTCCTGGAGCTCTTCTTCCTCCCTCTTTTGCAGGAGCTCGTTTAGAAGAGCATCGCAGGTTGAGGCAGGGCACAGGTGTGCCAGCAGGTCAGGAGGTGCCATCTCTGTGTGTTCCTCTCCTGCAGCGTCCTTGGTCGCTCCCGAAGTGCTGTGTGGGCCCTGGGAGCCTGCAGCAGTTTCCAGGGTGACACTTGGCCCATCGCTGAGGGCACATCCTTCATTGCCTTGCTGTGGGTGAACCAAGGCTCTCTGGGGCTCACTGACCCTGTGTCCTGCTGCTTGCCTGTCAGGGAGCTCTTGTTGGTCCCAGTTTTCCAGGAGCTCCTTGACAAGAGCATCGCAGGACAGCGACGCCTCAGAGTCAAGGCCCAGCTCAGCCAACAGCTGCTCGAGAGACACGAGCTCCAGGTGTTTTGGTGTCCCTCCAGTGACATCTTCGGTCTCTCTGGATGTGCCGTGCGGCTCCGAGGGGCCTGCAGCTGCCTCCAGGGTGGGGCTTGGTGCATCCCTGAGGATGCAGCTGGACCTCAGGGGGATTTCCTTGTCATCCAGGGAGGAGATGATGGATCTAAACATCTCATCATAGAGTTTGTCTTCATGCTCCTCCCTCATTTTCCGGAGACGCTGCATCACGGTCTCCTCATGCTCTGGGCACACTTTGCCCCGCTCACTTTGCTGGGCCGGCAAACGAATTCCCTCCCACTTTGGGCGGGCAATTAACCACTTGGAAGTTCTCCATGTGGATGTGACAGACCTGTTCTCACGGATGTGTGGGCCCAGCTCTCTGAACAGGTTGCTGCCGGTGTCGCCTCCGTGCCCTTCCTGCACCTTGATCTTCCAAAGCAGCTGGGTCTCAGTGCAGGTGTTCTCACCCCGTGTGGGTAGCACGGGTGTCAGGGACTGGCCCTGCCTTGCTGCTGGCCCATGCTGGTTTTGCAGCCACTCACGAGGCTGGCTGTGGGCATTCGCCTCCTGCTGCTTGGACATCTTTGCCGTACTTTGCCAGACGCTGGCCACGAGCACCCAAGAAAGCTCTTCCTCTTCAGAAGCTGCTGCCTCCTCTGAGATCCGCTCTCCTGGGAGTGACCAGTGCCAGCCAGGGGTTACAGCATGGAACCACACCACAGCGGCTTCTGGGATGAGTGTCACAAAGGCCTGGTGGGCATGGCAACCCCTTGTCCCAGTGGCCTGGTGGATTCCATGGAGATGCCCCTGGTCACAAGGGTCGTTTTTTAGTCCTTTGCCCCTCGACTTTGCCTATGCTTGTTCTTCTCCCAGTGACCTGCAGCTCACTCCTGTGCACTAACCCAAAGATTCAGCATAAAAATCTTCCCCATAAGAAATAATGAGAGATATGAAGCATTCAATAGATATAGAGTCTATGTAAGACATATGGGCAGCTCAGTAAGCTTCCATCATTGCTGAAATGCTGGAAGATGGAACAGTTCAATTTAATCAAAATAATGGACAGAAATAGGATGTGGTGTTAGTACTTCTGTTCTCTGTTTTCAATTAAGGAATCCCAATGCAAAAAAAAAAAGAAAAAAATCCTGTGAAGGACTTAATTTTTGCTTAAACAAACTTTTCTATTTTCTAAGATATTTTTTTCACCAAAAACTATGAAGTTGTGGGTCAGATCTACTCATTTATTATGGTTATTTTTATCAGTGTTTTTCATTTTGATCAATGATTTTAGTTTTTAAACAACTGTACATTTCAATGACGATTTTATAAGCTTTATGTGACAATTGCAAAAAAATTGGAATGATTCTATGATTGTAACTCTGATAGCAAAAGTAGACAGATTTTGTGCTACCCATAAGTACTTTCTGAAAGCAAGTTACTCATAATGATGATGTTTTGTCAGACACTTCATTCTGAAAAAATTAGTGCTCAATAGAAAGATTGGTAATTGTTTCCCCTCTAGGCCAATAAAACGTCTCAAAATAAAACTTTAGGTGAAAAGCGTCAATAGGCGGAAGCAGCCCTTCCTGTTGAGCTTGATGCAGATGTGGTTCCCAAGACTTGTAACTCTGACTCAATGCAACCCACACTTTTAATACCAATGTGGTCTCCTGGTGAAAATAATCCCAAAGTTCCAATACCCAGCAGGATCTTTTTTTTTCTTCTGCTTTAGGTATTGCTCTGAGTTGAAGGGGAAATTTTGCTTACACTGATACCTTGATTTGCAATTGAAGTGCCGTGATCAGTTGATCAGTTTGAATTTTCTAAAGCAATTTTCAGCATCTCATTATTACTGCAGTTAAGAATGTCAGTTTCTTAGCCAGGGTCTTGTTTTTATCATTTACAACAGGCTGTAGGTTGGGAAGGGGCTCTTTCAACCACCCTTGGGATTCTCTTTCCATACAAGCTTTGAAGAGTGGGAGATGAGTATTTTTCGGATGGTAATTGGAGTAAGCTGTGATCATAGAGGGAGTTCCAATCCTTGTCCTCTTTTTTTATGGATGATTCAGAATGATAATCGCCTGTCTGAAGATGGGTCACTATTGCACAGACTATATGAGATAAAGCACCATTCAAATGCTCCAATTCACAATAATTTATTTTCTGTTTTCTTTAACTTGCTGGAGTTTTTCCCTCAGAAAATGAATAGAATTAGCTTGAAGTAACACGTTAAACACTGTGAAATACTAAAAAGATATCTATTGTGTCATCTGGCCTTGTGTGTCCAGAAATGCTGTCTAATGCCAAGTAGTTGATAATAACTCTGCTTGGCATGATGGTTTAAAGACAGATTCTGAAACAAGAAGGTGAGTAATTTGACCAGGTATGGTGGACACCTTAATAAGTCAAACATTTTCTTGACCTGCTATGTTTATAATAAAAATAATAATAATAGCAAGCAATAATGCAATGTCTGTACACTCAAAATCCTTCCGTTTGGTAGCTGTCAGCATTTTAGAAAATCTTTTAACATTAACACTACTACTTTGTACATAACTAATTTAATTATTTGGAGAAGCTACCACTGAACTAAACATTCAAACCATGGAAAGATAATAAAATTTGCCACAATTATATTACATTTAATATTTGAAAGTGGGATAATGAAAGTTACTAAGAATTCTTTAGCGGCACCCTAACCTTTGTAGGTCTGTGGGTAGGTTTGAGATTACCTCAGTCTCCTGTACTGTTTTGTCTTTTAGGCTTGGAAAATTCCTCTGAAACCTCGTAATAAACTGCACAAATGCTCTTTTTTATTGTTGCATAATCTTACTTAAGCTGTCAAATATGATTTTGCAGTTTTATGTAAAAAGCTTGATTACCTCAAATGCTGTTTGATAACATGCATACTAGATTTTAATTTTGTAGCTAGTATGAATGTGTTTTAATGTTCCTAACATTTTGACAGTGCAAGATGCAATGCAAGTAACCAGGAAGTGAGATGTGCTTTACAGAATGTTAATCTACCACCAACTGCTCCAATACTTATTTACCTCTTGCGTATTTTCAGTTTTCATCAGTGATGATTTTGAGGTTTGGTCATGTTTCTCTATCTGCAGCTTGGGTGCTAAGGCTCTGTTTGCTGACTATCTCAAAGGAAACTCCAGTAGCTTTGTCATCCTGAAGTCCTTGCCACTGGAGGGGCCTCTCAATTCTGCATTTTCTGCCCCTGTATTAGAAGCACAATTGCGACAGACCTACATTCAGCCTTTGGTTTTTTTTAAACTTTTTTTTCTAAATTGGAGAATAAAAATTCTGCAAAAAAACAAGTGCAGTCATTTTGTTGCTTCATACTCACAGCTAGATAATGCCTCATAAACAGCAATCTTCCTATAATTAGATATTAGAAATAAAAATGTATCCTTTTAGTCCTCAGAAATGTGCCTCTCTTTGGGTAAAAACATAGTGAGATTAGAATTGAAATATGTTTACCATAAGAAACAATCTTTGGTATTTACATGAGCTATGTCAACTGATGCAGTTTTGCCTTAATGTTAAACCTGGGCTGGTGTTTCAACAGATTGATAATGTCAGAATTATTCTCCTTATTGTCTCATATGACAGATGTTAATGAACTTATGTGTTGATTTTTCTGGAAATCCAGTGGACATTGAGTGAAAAAATTAGTTTTCAAGCATGCAGATAGATCTAGTAGCTGTAATTAATAACTTTTGGAGTAAACAAATAAGTAAGCTGGATCTTAAAACCAAGACAAAAAAAACTTCTATTAAAATGAAAATTATTCTCTGACATTTGAAGTGAGTAAGTGCTTCTGCTGCAATTTTCTTTTCATTGCAGTGTTTGATTTCTATAACTAGTTTTTAAAACCTTTGACATGAAGCAACAAATTTCTTCTGTTTAAATTTTTTTATGCCTTTAATTATAATAATAGTGGCTCTCACCAGTTACAATGAAAAATATTATTTCCTAATTTTCTGGAGAACAGAGTTCTGCTTAGAATTAAGTAACAAGTACGTTTTTATTCTTTTCTTGTTGGAATTGGAAAGGTCTTCCTGAAAGATATCCTTAGATCTCTTTAACTGTTTCACTTAGTAGTGATCAAGATAGTTAAATCAGACCTGGACCTGACACAAATTCCACTAAAATTTTCAAAGATCCCAATGAGCATATCTCCAAAAGAAGAACAAGGAATATTGGAATATATATCTTATTTGTTAATTCTAGTGTTACAGTCTTGGTGTTATTAAAAGAACTGGGCAGATGTCTAGCAATGCTGAACTGTACATTCTGAATAACTTCTATAACAGTGCAATTGGTTAACAGACCAGCCATGGCACTGTTCAGGCTTAATAGAAATGAAAAAAAAAATTAGAAGATTAACATATAGCAGGTAAATGTCACTACTTTACTGAAATAATGTGGCATAATGGCTTTCACTGTATTTTTAGCAAATATTCAGAGAGATCGGCAGTGAGTCAAGCCTGTAGGGGAAATTATTGCAAAATATCTCTGCTAGTTTCAGGGAGGGGGTTGGTTGTTTTTTATTTCTTTTTATTTGGGTTGTTTGTTTGTTTGCATTCTATGTGTGTTTTTGTGAAGATTTTATTTTGTTAGTTCGGGGGGGTTTGGTTTTGTTTTTGCAGATTTATTACTCTGGTTATACTCTTGGCCGTATTTTGACTTTTAAGGAATTACAATAATTTATGTAGAAATGTGTGGATATCAGATTTTTAGTCTGTCAAACTGTTTAATGTGCAAATTGTGTCCCAAGATTTTGTGAATAATCTACTTTATTTATTTATTTTGTACATAGAGGGAAATGCTGTTAATTTTTAACATGCCTTTAAAAATCCAGAATGTAGTAAGAATTAAAATCAGATAGCAGATAAGTTTCTAAAATAACTGTAAAATGTGCTAAAGTTTGGCTTACGTGAAGCTCTTGAAATCTACCATGATTGCAAGGCTTCAGGCGTAAGTAATGATTAACTAAAATAGTTTAGAAGAGTCTTTTCTGATAGTATTACTCTGGGTGGGGGAGGAGGTAAACAAACCAGGAACCTCTGATGAATCCCAAACATGACTCAGTGAGTGCCAAACCTTTGCTCCATACTGGGGGCTGTGTTACTAACATTTTTCTTAAAGGTGCAAATGAAATCACATGCATCTGCATGCTTTTTCAAGAGTGATAGATGGCCCTAAATAGTTTGCCAAGCAAGATTTCAAAGTTTAAAGCTTGGGAGGAAACGGAAAGCTAGATCTAACAGAAATTGAGAAAATTCCACAGGCTTGAGTTTACAGATTTACTTGATCTCCCTTAGCAGCGTACATGTACAATGGATCAAACTAATACAAGTAATCACACAAGTTCATGCATTCAAGTAATTATCTTCATATATTCCTATATATATTCATATTTAAGTATCAACTTGCAAAGGATTGAGCTATAAAGGCATCTGAGCAGTAAGTACTAAAATCACTGCGACTATCACTGCTGATAACACATTAGTAGGCAAAGTAGGTAGATTAATTTACTTTGAGTAAGCTAAGTGCATTCTTTGCTTGTGAAGGGAAATCACTTGCTCACTTAAGCCAGATATCTGACTTTTGACGGCAATTGTCACTGCCTGGATTTCCCTTTGACAGTTTGGCAACCCTGCACCTCTGTTATTGTATCCACTTATTTGTCTTGTTTTCAGCCAGATTAATCCATTCTGTTTTGACAAGAAGACTGATGGGTAATTGATAACTGTGATAGACACAAACAGAAGAGTTGGATGCTGAATAATTCAGTACTTTTCAGTATCAATAAGAGAACAGGCTGAGGAATTTGTGTCTCTATTTACACTTAACCTAAACTAAGTCAGCCCAGACATTTATGCTGCCAGTCTATCAGAAAACCAAACAGTGTACATTCGGTTTCCACCCGACAAAATGTTTTATAAGCTTGTAACAATATGTGTGAAGCTGCCAGAATAATAAATAGGTACAGCAGCCCATGCATGCTAATGTTAAGTTGTAAGCAGTTTTGTTGACAAGTGCTAATACTTCTTTCATACTATCATCAAAAGCAGCTACTACAACAGCCATTATTTGCTGACTTTCCAAGCAAGACATGATGGATTGTGACCTTAATATGGGTTAGCTAAGTTTTGAAAGTTAAACAACTTGCAATAAATCATAGAATTATTACAATGCAATTTAATTGGTTAAGGACTGTTTATTTCCTAAACAGGGTGAAAAATTTCTGTTTCGGCACTTCTAATTTGCAAAGTGCAATTTCATGCATTCATAAATGGCAGTTTAATATTCTGCTCTTTTGTCATGCAAAGTATGCAACACACAGGCAATCTATTAATTGGACAAAAATGCATTGCAAGCGTAAATTATCCTTCATATCATCACTTGTGAGCTTTTACGTCTATTAAATACATTAAATGGAACATAGTTAAAGGTTTTAAAACTTGCAGGTTAAGTCATGAAATCTAAGTCAAGATTAAAGATGGTTTATGACCTTTATTTTTAGCAAAAGGAAGTCATTAAGTAGCAGTAAATATAAAGAATAGTTTAAGAAATATTCTTAAGAAATAGGTACAATAATTCTATTGATTAAAAAGTCATAGAAATTGTAACAGTTGTCTGTATTATTACATTTCTGTTGTAAAAAGGGAGGGGATGTGCCTCCTTTGTTTTCTTTCTCTAAATCAAAATGCCACATATTGCAAAATTAATTTATACACAGTGATTTTCAGTGATTTTCAGTAAGAAACAGAAAATGCAGTAGCTTTCTAAAATTTTATGGGATTTGATATTTGAAACACTAATAATTTTTTGGTCATAATGGTCAAAATGTATGTTGAAATAGCATACCTTTACAAACTTGAGAACCTTATTGTAACAGTGCTGAAACAGCTAGAATGGCATGGTGTTGTAAAAGTCACTCATAATACTGCCTGTTAATGCTCTAATTTTGTCTAAATATAAAATGAAAATTACAGTAGATGCCACCTCGGTGATGCACATTGTTTTTAAGAGAGAAACTAAAGGTGTGAATTTACTGGCTATCCACTTTAGTTGAGAACTTAAAAATGTGCCTAGCATATAAATTCAGCAAAATAGGCAGAATCTCTACAATTACTTGTTTTGGAAAAAATTTGTTCTGGTAAGCAATAGTTGAACATGGGTCATGACAGGAAATAGCAAGAAATTTTTGGGCACAGCACTTTACGAATATTACCTTCAATAATTTATTGCTCGTCTAAAATTCAGATGGGAAAGTACAATATTCATTCCCCATTTATATGCTTTATAAAACTATAACAATTTTTAGTTGTGCAGTAGCTTTCTTTTAAAAGGAGCAAGCCACAGTATCTTAACCTTTCATAAATGCTAGTGATTCCACTGTCTCCCACACCCACCACCTGGAACTGGAATCTGGAATATGTGGGCTAATTAGCATAGAAGAAATTGAAAGTGCCTTGTAAGTACTTAAGAATGAATGTTGCTAACATAGAAAGATGTGCCTTCTGTTTGGCACAGTACTTAATAATGCAAGAATGAGTTAAATATAGACTTCTGGCAAGTGAAAAAATGCAAAAAAGCAAACTTATTTAGTACAATCCAACAATAATAGGTGAAGCACTTGGAGTGCTCACAGACTTGTCAGATAATTCTGGTTGGAAAAAAGCTTTGGAGGTTAACATTGGGTCAAGCCAGGGCTTTATTCAGTCTGTTCTTGAAAACCCTTCTAAAAGGAAATTGCAGAGCCTCTCTACTCCCAGTGACCACAGCATAGCATTACCAGTTGCTGTGAAAACAGAAGGGTAGCTTGGTTTTGTTTTGGATTTGTGTTTCTTCCAGACTGATTATTTACAATCTAACCTTATTGTTGTAGAAATTGCAATGCAGTAACACAGGGATTTCAGATATTACTGTCATAGTCCATCAGTTTAGGTACATAGGCAGTGAAAATGCAGTACTCAGGTTTTATTGATTCCTTTTCATCTTTCAAAACCAAGGGAAGCCTTCTCTTAGGATTACAACTGGATGAAGTCTTAAATAGATAAGGGATCACCATTTGTCCACCCAAGTGGAGCTGAGCACATTGTCATCCATACATTGAGATTTTTTTTTTTCTTTAAATGCAGAAATTCAAAGAGAATTGTTTACATTCCACTTTATTGTACAAGCAGAACTAATAATTAAATCAGTTAATGATTGGATCTATCAGGTGAGCACTTCCATCATTAACCATTTAGTATTGTGAGCAGATAGTTCATGCTGCAACATCCATCATCAGTATTGCCTGTGATTCTTCCTATGATGCAGTGTAAAACCCTGCAGATGTTCTGAGGGGTGTTACTGGTCTCACTGAAGAATGCAGACAACAGTGCAAGTTGTGGCTATGCCTTAGGATGGCAGACAGGCAGATGTGTTGGCTCCATTTTTCCTTTGCAGCTAAGTGAGGGGGAAGAAATGTGGAGTAAATTTACTTCATGAGCCACAACTTCTGGATTCGTTCAGCTGAGCAGGGACAAGCAATAATTCTGGACTGAGATTGCCCTTGCCAATGGAATATGAGGTAGATGAAGACCAATTTGCTGAAGTGTGTGAAGAGATTTTCCAGAAGCTGCTATGTTGCAAAGTCAGTGTGGGATTTCCTTCATGATTCATGAGCTTTTCTATTGGAAACTTCTTACCCCAACTGCTAGCATCCAATAGCTAATGGATTTCGTAGATTTAAATATGAATCTAGGGATGGTTATTGTGATTGCTTGTAAAATTTGGACATGCCATCCAGGATTGTTGTAGCAAATACAAAGTGGCGGTCATTTCAGCAGGATTGAAATTTTCTATACAGCAAAATAATCTTATATTACTATGAAAGGAGGACCTAGAAGATATTGAGTATACTTGTAAGACATATGTTTTGTGATATATATGCCTGTGTCATAATCTATTATGTTAATTGCTGGGGGAAGATGTTAAAAGCAGAACAATGAGAAGGAGAGTAGTAAATTCACTTAAGTGACCTTGCTGGGAATGCTAAGAATACGGGGGTGGAGGGGGGGGGGATGTCCATTTATTATGCCTAGTGTTGTTCATTCTCTGCCTTTTTTGAGAAGTAGAATTCCTGTGTAGAGATAACTCACACTCACAGACATGCTTGAGCCTCCTCCTGGGAGAAGGAGAGAGATCAAAAGCTCAGAGATCATAAAAGCACAGCCTTGTGATAACTGCGCACGCGTGAAGCCCTTTGATTTATTGGGGCAGGCAGCAGACCTCTCTGCTGCTCTCTAGGACGAGCTAAGCCTAACAGAGTTTGTGTCCTCATGTGCCTCTGCTGCCCAGTGTTGTCAGCAGGGTAATGAAATAAGCTACTCTTTGCATTTTGGCTGTGCTTTGCTGGTTGCTCTGGTTCCCTGCATGTACCAATTCCCCTGTTTTATATTTAAACTCTTGTTAGGTCCAGTTTTAAGCTCCATCACCCTCTAAAACACTGCTTTTGTAGTCTACAGTCTCTAAACACAGAATATGGTTTGTTATATTCTGCAAGGGACAATCTTGTGCCTACTCTCTTTCAGGTATCTGTGTTTTTTCTTGGTTTATAGCCAAAACCTTTTGCCATGATTTTTCCATTTCACTGTTAAACTCCTTTACCAAACTCTCTAATATGGAATAGCAGCAAGGGAACATGCTGCCTAGGGAAACAGTGGTAATGCCATTCACGAAAGTGTTCAAAAGGATGTGTCACCTAGGGACAAAGTTCAGTGGTGAACGTAGTGAGCCTGGACTAATGCTTGGACTTGATGATTTTAGAGATTTTTTCCCAACCTTACTGATTCTATGATTCAATTTCATAAGTATACATTTGTCTTTTTTCAAATAACTAGTCTAAGCCTTATAAAACATCATTGGAAAGATATTTTCAGGTAGCTAAAAATAAGGAGTAACTTTTTTATCTGTGGATATGAAAGAGTGTGAGAAGTGATGGCTGTCTGATAGCAAAAAAAGACTGGTTGAGAAATTGTCTCTGTTGCCCTCCTGACCACCATTGACTACCAAACCTGTAGATCAGTGCTCTTGACAATGAGCAGCAGAAAGCAGGACTGGAAGCACTCTTATGAGGCTTTTTACTGTGGATAATACTGGTAACATGTAACAACTCATAGCAGGATGGAATACATGATTCTTTTAACATTTCTTTTAGTAAAGAGACCACCACTGAGGAATCTGCTTCTTCCCAAATCTGTGCTTCTGCTGCTGTTGTGTTGGTGCAATTCATGTCAATACTGTCAGACTTTCTCACAAAACAATCCTGGATTAGTCTCCTTACAAAAACAAAGAGGTGAGATAACAAGACAGAAAACTGAGTAAGCAGAAAAATAAGGGGATTTTTCTTTATCTGATAGACTTCATATCCTAAACAATGAGAGACATTATAATACAGCATATGCTGTTAAATAGACAGTTTCTCCATGTAAAAGATAAACGTGTTTCTCTATAAGTTTATCTGCCCTTGAGTCTAGATTGCTTTATTCTGGAAATTAAATGTATTGTCTTTGTCAGTTTGGTGATTTTTTAGTTCCTATTAGTCTTCATCAGGATGTACAAAGGAACCAAAGCATAGATTTTTGGTTTTCTGGTTTATGTTTCTTCAGGATTTTCAAGGGATTTTCCTCTTTCTGTCTTGGAAGTTGAGTATGATTTTGAGAGAAAGCCTTCTGATAAGGTAGAAAAATTTATCAGAGGCCAGTGTAAATTAAAAGATCCCTGGTCATACGTGCTACAGTAGATTAAGATTTCAGACTTGAGAAAGATTGGTTAGGACAGAATTTTGGGTGGACCAGTGGGAGCAAAGGGCAGAGGAGGCCTTTACAGAAATGCTACTTCAGTCTGGTATGATGATGCATAATAAACAGCTCTCGTAGAGCAGGGTTTTTTTAGCCCACTAGTCAAAGTGATTGCTAGTCTCCAGCAGTACTGAACATGGCCAGGTGCTTGGTTCCAGAGCTTTCTTTACAGACAGGATCTGGTAGGATCTGACAGCTGAAGTTCTGGGAGTTTGGGTCTTGGTGCCGTGTCCTTGGAAATGTCTGGCATTGCCTCTTTATTTTGATTCATTAGTAACAGGTAATTTACTTCATGTTATTATCATAGTATTGTAAGAGACTTAAAGATCACAATTTCCAAGGCCACAGAAGGAATTTGCTGTAAGAGCAGCTACCACAGAGGGAACTTGAGATAAGCACAGAAGGAAGGGGCTAATTTCAGGTCTAGCAGAGGTGACATCTGCTATGGGCATCCCAGTTAATGTATCCCAGCAAAAATTCCTACTGTGGCAAGCTGGGGGAAAGGAAGGAACTGCTTATACACATATCACCACAAGTTCTGAGAGCAGCATCTACACCCTGTAGATACCAGGAGCTTGATGAGGTGGCAGCCCTAGAAGAGCAACTCCAGGGACCCCCACCACTTACAAGCCCAGCATGAGGAAGGACCAATAGGATGCTGTCTTCTGCTTGATCTTCCTCTCTCTCTCCTCTCCCTCCGCTTGCCCTACCCCATTACTTTCTATCTCTCTACCTCACATTTATATAGAATTTATATAGAATATTTATATAGAATATAAATTTATATAGATTTATATAGAATGTAAATTTATATAGAATATAAATGTTAAATAGAATATAATTAAATAGAATAATGTTAATAGTTGAATATAATGTTAAATAGAATCCATGCTGTTGACTTCAGTGTGTGGTTCTGTGCACCTTAATTTGGGCAGAGGCATCTCTCAAGAACAGGATCATCACAAGTATGAGATTCTGATAAGTATTGTAGACAATTCTAGAGGCTGGTCCAGTCTAGAGCTCCTGGAGGAGTCCAGCCAGCTGAGTAGGGCTGACAGGTGTTTCTCAGAGATGCTAAATGTGAGGCAGTGACATACACAGCACAGCAGTGGAAGGCTTTCTGATGCTGCATAGATAAGGAGGGGCCATGAGTAAAAGAAAACAGACTCTACAAAGGGATTTTTTCTTTCCTTGTCCCACAGTACTTGATTTCTAGTAACAAAAAGTCAAACAAGTCTGTTTAAAATATGCTGCTTATAGGAGGCCATCTTTGTGGAAGAGCAATCTTTCACTGGAAGAAGCCTAAGACAATGATTTGGGGGGCTGGAGGAACACTATGACGGTCTGCAACTCTCTGAAAGAAGTGGCAGATGAATAGCAAATCCTCTTATTTGGGTGCCATACAGCTACTCTACAAAGCTGCTAAAAGTACACTAGATTTTTCTGTGGATTTAGGGCCAGATTCAAAGGCAGATCCATTCATTGTTCGTGTGTGCATCATTATGAAAAAGTATTCCTGGGCTAGGCTATAAGCCTAAGCTATTTATAAGCCCTGGTTTTTATCTGTACTCCATAATGGTGAGGAAAACATTGTACTGATTCTATCATGGTAATTTTTGAAGACAGCTTTCTTCATGTTTTGTTGTTATTATTTTCTTGGTAGGTTCTGGAAAGGTTAAAGAAATAACTTCTTGGATTAAGAGAAAGTTTAAAACAGGTGTGCTGGAGTGTGTTGACTTGGTGTCTCCAAAGGAAATTAACTGCATTTTTTCCACAAAAGAGCCAAAATTTCTGTTTGCTTCAAAAGAAAAGATATAGTGAATTCTGTTCAACAGCAAACTCTTATAGGACTTAGTAATATTTTATATACTCGATAACTGACATGTTTAAAAGAAGTACCAGCATACATTCACTTGAATTCAGGGACAAGAGCTTATCTGTTTTTCTTGAAAATGTGTACACCTGCCTTATCATTGCAGTTTATTGTGCAGCCATAAATAAAGATGGAGCCCTGTGGAGCCCCACTGGTGACAGGTCACCAGTCTGATGTCACCCATCACTGTCAGCCCTTGTGCCTGACCCACGAGCCAGCTGCTCACCCATCCCATGATGTGTTTGCCCAGCTGTGTGCTGGAAGTTTTGTCAAGAAGGGATACTGGGAGAGACAGTATTGAAAGCTGGACTGAAATCCAAAAGGATTACATCCACTGGCTTCCCTTGATCAGCTGGGTGGGTTACCTTGTCATAAAAGGAAATCAGGTTTGATAAGCAGGATTTTCCATTTATGAAGCTGTGCTGGCTCTGACTGATGACTGCATTGTCTTTCAGGTGTTTTTCAATATCAGAATAATCTTCTCCATAAGTTTATCAGGCTGTGAAGTTAGACTGACAAGCCTGCAGCTTCCGGGGACCTTTTTTCCCTTTTTTGAATCATTCACCAGATGTTTCAGTCAGCTGGGACATCTTCCTTGGATTTCCAAGACTACCCAAAAATCACCAAAAGAAGTTTTCCTATGAAATCAGCTAGCTCTGAGGATTCTTGGATGAATCCTATCAGATCCCATAGATTTGTAGGAGCAGCAGATCCCCACTTTCAGGGTCAGCTGGGAGTTGATCACTCTCACAGTCGTGGTCCTCCAGCTCAGGGCACTGAGACCTCCTTGGCCATCATCTGTGTTGAAGACCAAAACAAAAAATTCATTAATTACCCATACCCCTGTTTGTGAGGTGACCATCCTCATCCTGCAATGGGCCAGTGTTGTTTTTACACTGCATTTTGCCAGTAATATTTTTGAAAAAACTCCTTTTATTGTCCCTCCTGGTTTCAGCCAGTTTCAACTGCAGTTTTGCCTCCTACAGTGGCAGCAGCATCTCTGTATTCCTCCCATGTCATGTGACCTTGCTTCCACTTGCTTTTTTGCCTTATTTCCAAGAGAAGATTCCTGTTCAGGCAAGCCAACCTTCTGCCCTGCCTGCTTGAATTCCAACATCTGTGAATTGCTGCTCCTGTGGCCTTTGGAGGTGATGCTTAAAAATTGCAATGATGGACTCCAGCAACTACAATAAAAAATTTCCCCAGGGCATTTTGCTCACTTGTATCATGAGCAGCCTGATGTCTGCTCTCCTCATGTCCAGAGCTGAAGTTTTCCTGGCCCTTTTCCTGCTCTCAACAGAGATTTTAAACTCAATCACCTTGCAGTCACTGTGGCCAAGACAGCTGCCAATCTCCACATTGCTTATGAGAGTCTCTCTTTAGGTGAGCAGTAGGTCAAGGGGGACATCTTCCCGAGTCAGGTCCCTTAGGACCTGGTCCATAAGTTGTCATTCAGGTTTCTTAGGAATCTTTTGGCCTGGATTGTACCAGATGTGTGATGCTCCCAGTAAATTCTGGCGAGTTGAAGTCTCCTGTAAGGAACAGTGCAGCTGCCTTGGAAGTGTCCTTTAATTCCTCAAAGAACAGTCTGTCAGTGTTATTGGCCTGGCTGGGAGGTCTATAGTAGACTCCCATGACGACATCATCATTATTTTTTTGCCCCTTGGTTCTTACCCAGAGGTTCTCAACTGTGCTGCTGCCAAGCAAGAGCTCCATACATTCTATTCCCTCCATTACATACAGTGCCTACCCCTTCTCCTCTTATGCCCTGCCTGTTCCTCCTTCTGAAGAGCCTGGAATGATCCAACAGGGGTCTGCAGTCACAGGACTCATCCTGTTATATTTCACTATTACCACTGGTGTCAAATCTCTGGTGATGCAGATTACATTGCTTTGCAATACACAGTCCAAATGTAATTTGCAGGAATGTAGCATGCAATTGGTTTTCAAAGCAAGGGTATTCAACTGGTACCTAATTTTATCTCTTGATATAAGTGGTGAAATCCTTCTAAATTAAAAGATTACTATGCACTGGCTAACAGTAAAATTCAGCCAATCACATAATTACTGAAACCTGCAGGACAGAGCTCCTGAAATTCTCAGCTTGTTTCAATCAAATTTATCTGATAGACTTAGCCATGAAAAATGGGACTACTTGTGTTGCACCTCAAGCAAATTGGAAGAGCAACACTCACCAACTGGGAAAGCCAAATGAAGGAATAATTTCAGTGCAGTCACCATTCTTAAATATGTTCAGAAGAGAATCCTTGTGGAGACAGTGAGTAACTATTCAGACTTTCCAGTAGAACTTCAAAGTGCAAAGAATCGTGGAATTGTAGAACAGTCCATACCAGAAGGAACTTTAAAGTCCATCTAGTTCCAACCCCCTGCCATAGTCAGGGACATCTTATACAGCACCAGGTTGCTCAGAGCCCCATCCCTGAGCTTTTCCAGGGACAGGGCATACACAGCTTCTCTGGGCACCCTGTTCCTATGTCTCACTGTCCTCCCAGTAAAGAATGTCTTCCTATTATCTAATCTAAACCAACCTCTTTCAGTTTGAAGCTATTACCCCTGCTCCTTTCACTGTGGTCATGGTAAAAACTCTCTCCATATTTATTATAACCTCCATTTATGTACTCCAGGCCTTCAGTGGCATCTCTCTGGAGCCTGAATCATGTAAGGTGGCTGTATTACAACATCAACTATGAATACTACAGCTTTGCTGTAGTTAAATGAGATTTGTTCAAATCTTAAGTTACACTCTAGGAAGATCTGGATTCTTGCAGTGCTTTTGGGGTCTCAGGATATTCCTTTTTACTGTTGAAGCCACATTATGTGCATAAAAACACTTCAGTCTGGTCACTACCAGTTTAAGGCATTGATCCTGTGCAGGACAATGAGCATGGAATATGTGTACCTGTGCAGCAGCAAATAATTTTGTCTATGATTGTGGTATTCTCAGAGTCCTTACTTCTATACAAAGATTTTAATGCTATTTTAAGAAGGCAAAATAGACACTCTCTTATTGCAAAAATTTGCATTGAGGAATATTTTATTTATAATATGCATTTTAAAAGTGCCATGGCAAGAAGTGGCTTTGATTTTGAAGAAGAATCGTTTTGAATAATTAACCATGAATTACTCTACTTAAAAGAAAATAATTATAGGTTGGACATAGCTGCTTCAAATGAGATACATGGAGTTAGTGACTATTGAAAAAATAAGGCCACCTGCTAGAGGCTGAAATAAATATAAAAAAGAACTTTCTCTTACAGTCAGGATTTAACTGTGGTATTTTAAAATGTCTCCAATTTCAAACATGCAAATTTCTTCTAGGCAGAATTATTAGTAGAACTATATTGTTGAATTACAAAATCCTCAGTGTAATAATTAAAGAAGGTAGCTTTATCCTTTAAAAGAGACTTGTGATTAAGTCTTGTCTTAGTATCTGAGCATTTGCTCAGAACTACTGAGAACACTATAGTTACCTTTTCAAATCATAAAAAAGATTGATCTTGCTTAAACCCAAGATGTTTTATACCAGTAAATGTTTCATATTATTATTTCAAATGTATGTTTGTACTGCACGTATAGAGATGTGTACATAAGCAACAAAGTTACCTTCAGTTTTGGGTGCAAGGCATTTGGCATCCATGCACCATTCAATTTCATTTAATGGAAAAGAATAATTTAACAGTTTGTTTAAAAAATCATGCTTAGAAAAATATAGACAGGCTGAATAGCCTAAAATTGTGTATTGGATTTCAAGGACTTTTATTTATTTGAAAGTCACCTGAGTGCTGCAAGAAGAAATCCTAGTAATTTATTTCTTTCAACTACTTATAATTTAGGGCTTTTTTCCATAAACACATGCTTGCATCTTTCATAACTTGAAATTTTCAACAAAAGACTTAAATGTTACAGCGAATTGATAATTTTTGGTGCCTCTGTAGATGCCATTCTCAAGGTCATTATTGCATGCCTATATAACCTGTGTTACTTCCTTTCCAATGAGTTTTACTGACATATATTCATCATGTGATATTGCTTATGCACCCTACTAGCCCGTAAAGTATTATTGAAATTCAGTTATGGGAACAAAAATTTTCATGGATATTTATCCTTCTTATAATTCTCATGCCAGTCCTACAAAACCCACTGATACTTGGTTTTGTTGTCAGAACAAGTAACTCAGGTTTTTTTCAATTTAATATTCTCTTTTATTTTTGTTTGCTAACTAGTGTGCTTTAGAAAAAGATAGTCACTGCTACCCAAAGGCAGGTAGGTGGATGAAACTTGTGTCATGGAGAGTCAGGCACCCAGAAATAGTAGCATTTGCTGTTGAAGATGCTGAGATTATGGCCTTTCTCTAAACCTTAAAGCCAAAATTATTCCTTGGTGGGGTTGGATAATGTTTTTGGTTTTTTTTTTCTGATAAAAATGTAAGTATTTATCATTAACTAAAACAATTGCAAAAATATTATCATATGTACATCTTTAGTAGTGGCTATTTTATTTTTAATTTCTTATTCTTTTGTAGCACAAGTCAGAGCACTACAAAGCCAGCCAGAGGCTGCTCAAGTGTTTAAACCCTGCATACTTATGAACACAATATCTGATCATTTGTTGCAGTAGCTCACTCCAGAGCCAGTGTGTGTTACTGTAACATGAGAGTGCTCCCACCTTTTGCGGTTGGACTGCTGCCACGTTTGCCTATACTCTGAAAGTGAATAATACCTTCTGTTGATTTTTTTGGTGTTGCATTCCAGATGTTTCTAAAAGGCTTGACTTTGAGCCTGTCAGAAAATGATGTGGAACATCTAACTACAAAAAGTAGACCTTCTAGAACATAGTTTAGAGTTTCTAAGTTCTGCAGTAATTTCTGGACACACAGGGTATTGGGTTGTTTTCATATTCAATTATTTAAAATATATCCAATTGTACTGTAGCAACTTCTTACTGCAAAAACTATTTAGCCATGCTTTACCAATCCCCCCCTCAGCTGTAATAAAAAAAACCCTTTCTTTATAATGTGGATTTTAATCTTTCACCTCAGTGTTTTAGAACCCTCATTTTTATTTGATCTAGAAGCTTATAAATTATGAGCAACTTTAAGGAAGTCAAAAATATTGTGAAGGAGTGTGGTAGAACTATGGATAATGTGGAAGAGTTTATGAACAAAACAACCCAGATCAGTCTGGGTAAGGTCTTTCAGCTTTCCAGAATGAATAAGTCTGTCTATTCTCATTGCTTAGAAATCTTACTTTCAAAAAGGAGGTGAGAAAAAAGTCTCCTTTCAGAATTTAATTGCCAAAATGTGTTTATTAAAAGAAAGCAATGAAAAAATGGGGCATTTAATTATGATTTTAAATGATTTAAATTCCAGTGCACCTGTTTAATCAAAAGAAAATAATGTATGCACAGTAAGTTCCTTCTATTGTGTTTCTGATGACAATAGCAGGTATTAAGAAAATATAACAGGAAGAGAATATTTAACATTTTGGTTTGTTATGTCAGGAGACAGAAGGATTATTGTACTGGTTAATTTTTAGAAAATTGTGCTATATGAAGCTATAAAATTCCAATTCATCTCCATCTGATTACCATATAAAGTTAAATGCTCACCCAAATATTTCATTAGATATTTGATATAACCCTCGTATGCTTGTAAGAAAAATGCATTATCCTCAGATACATACATCTGTACAGAGCATTGCAGAGCTGATACCCTGACACATGAGCATTTTCTGCCTAGAGCACGGGAGAGCTGTAATTACAGGATTCAATACCCTCTTTTCATATAATTGCACCTTCACTGTGTGAAGAGCATGGGTTGTGCCACTGCTGGACTGTGATTGTACAGTGAACCTGCTGTATGGATAACCTGTGCTGAATTCTTCCACTCTTGCCAGTTTGGGACAGAGTTTGTGCAGTGTGCAGATCAGGCTACTGGAAGCAGAGATTATGGTATATTAACTTGAAATCAGTAGATTAAATCACTGCAAGATTCTTTCAGAAAGGAAACCATTGTGTGATGCCAAGTGTTCTGCCATAATATGTTAAAAGTGTCTCAAACTAGGAAGTCAAATTTGGTTTTAATCCCTGATCCAGTTTGATGATACATTAAATAGGGTAATGACTATTCCTCTCAAAGTATGTTGGCTAAATATTTTTTTTTAAGTTATAAATATTGTTTCAAATATTTTTAAAATATTGGCTTAGTGTTTTTGAAGCAGCTGGGCAGTGATGCCTGCAAGAGAAAAGTATGAGAGAAAATACATAATAATTATAATACAAGCTTTTAAGTGTGTGGTAAGTTAGATATAAAGTCATTCATTGAATGCTTAGTAGAAAATAAGAGAAATAAGAGATTTGTCTTTGTTCTGTGCCCAAAAAGACAGAATGAAGTAGAAAAATGGTATATGAAGCTTAATTATTAAAATTAATGGTTTCCATTAATACCAATATTTTCAAACTTCTTTACATATCTGGCTTTAAAACTTCTAAGAGGCTTTTTTAATCTGAAAGAATTTTTATATATCTGTTTATACTGTGGCGTTATCATAGCAGATGAGGGGGGGAAAGCACTTGTAAATGAGTTAGTCTTTCATAGGATGAACTGTAACCAAACACTGAATATTCTGGACAGGCAGTTCAGAGAGTGTAAAAATAGGGGAAGGATTTAGTTTCTGTTTAATATAACTTTTATCCAGGTGTTTCTCTCTGACAGCAAATTTCAGATTACTGAAATTTTTTAGTTGATACATATTTGAAAATACCTATCCACATAATATCTGTCTTATTCTTTAATATAATTTCTGGCTCGATTTTCATCCCCAGTTATACAACAGACTACATATATGTACTGTTGTAATAGATGCAGAAGACTATTTTTACCTTTTGTGTTATGGTTTTATATATAATTTCTTCATTTACTTCACTCAGAAACCCAACCACAGCTAATTCTAGTCAGATTTAAAGAAATTTAAAGAAAATTTTCACTTTAGTTTCTTTTAACTTGTCTTTTTATTGTTGAGTCTTTAGTCTACACATGTTCAGCTTTTCCTGCATGAGAGTCTCATCCCTCCAAGGTACACAGTTCCATGAACAATTCCAAGTTCTCAGTTAGCAAAACTTGATCCCTTAATGGAAGCTTTGAATGAAGCTTTTTTTAAACTAGAGTATAGGTGGCCATTGTTGAAAATACTTACACTTTTATTTTCCGTATCCTAAGGGAAACAAAGGGATTTGTAGAAGCTGTTGTCTTGTTACAGGGTTCATCTGAAGAGGTCAGCCACGACTGCTTTGTAAAATTCAGAAAAAATTTAAGTAAGCTGCCATTTGAATACATTTGAATACCATATTTTGTCAGACATATTTATATGTCTGACAACATAACTGTGAAAACTATTTAAATTTTTTTTTTTTTCACTTTTACATATAGTTTGTCTCTTTACCTCAAAGACTTGAGATCTTGCTGAAGTCATTCTCCTCACCATATTATTGCACTCTGGCACAATCTTTGCACATACATGAATGCTGCAACTTTGCACTTACTAGAGGCAATAAAATGAGAGGATAAATGTCAGAATTGAACAGTCTTGACTGTCAAATATAAACTGCTCTAGCATTCATGGTTAATGCTCTAATCATCGGTGCCAAACATTGAAATAATCTGCTTTCCCTGAATGTTTTTACTGGCCAGGATGCATAGAGGAGTAGTGTGCTCAGTCATAATCATGCTCCAGAAAGGCTGGAAATGTTCCCTTTCAGCTGCCAATCATTAGGCCAGCCAAAGTGAAGACAAGCACATTGACAAGTGAGAATGGTAATAATTTATTTTCTATTGATGGGTGGTGACATATCATTTTTTGAAGCTGCTACTGTGAGGCTACATGAAGAAAGACAGAGATGATCCTAGATGAGGCTCTTCACACCTCATTTAGCCCAAATGTAGCCACTTGGGTGGTGAATCGGTTCAAAGTATCAGCCCAGGCATTTCCTCACAAAATTTGTGTGCTGTCAAAATGTGTATTGAAACAAAAGAAAGATTAAAATGCAGTCATGTGAGAAATTCAGGAATATAATTTCCATCACATAACTCCAGGTACAGAAAAGAGATTAGAAGGAGAAATAAGTGAAACATTAAGGGTGCTTTCAGTAGGGGTAGATTTTTTAAAGATGTTAATTAATAAAAATAGCATGAGGATTTATCAAAGCTTGGGCACACCCCCTTCAACTTTCAGCTGACAGGTCAAATTAATTCATGTGCTTCCTACCAGTGCATAACACATTACATATCTTATTTAAATTTACTTTTGCCAAGACCTGCTGATGCGCTTAGCATCTGACATCCCATGCTATTTCAGAATACAGGTGGATATTTTATTTCAAAGTATATAGCAAACCTTTCCTGTTAATTTTATCAATTATATATTTCTTTATTTCTGTAGAAAAAAAAAAGAAAATACTTTTGAGGTCTGACTCTAAGGAATTTGGTGTACATTTTATTCTACTTTTTTTTTTTTTTTCTTTAATATATGATTTTTGTTCCTAAAAAATTCTGCTGTCAGTATTTAAAGTCAAATATTCTCTTAAGCAGAAATCTTGAATCCTCTGAATTGAAGCCAGGCTTTACTTCAGTTGTTCTGGGGTTTCACATTTTCTTTTCATATTGTCCATCACCTTGGAGGGGGCAAAAATAGAAGAAACAACCAGAGGGGCAAAGTTCCTTTTATCTTCAGGAAAGTTGTAAAGTAGGCATCTTTCCTGCCTGGCTTGTGTTGGAACAGAACCTCCCATGGTGGCCTCATCCTTTGCCTAAACATGCAAAAAATAATTTGTACTTAAACAAGCAAGGATTTTATATGGCAAGATATGTAAATGACAAAATTAAGGTTTTCTTGTGTCACACTTCCAAAAAATTGTCCTGCTTAGTTTACTAAGATAATATTATTTTATTTACTCAGAACAAGTCAAAGGCTCTTATATCTTTTAATATGGTTTAAGTAATCTCAAATATAATGAGCAAATGCATATTTGGTTATGTATGTACAAATAGTATTTATTTCTCTTCTAATCACTTAAAATTATAGCTTACTTGAGAAAATGCAAATCAAAGGAGTAGAACTGGAGTTATGGCTTTTAGATAGGCTTGACTTCCCTCTTTGTGCATTATGTCAGGAGGTTTGTGTACTAAAAAGTGTGATGATGGTTTATTACCATATTGTTCAAGACAGAGGCAAGTATATAACATTTAATGTGCCAGGGAATCTGTGGATGTCAGTAGATTTTACATACTGTTCATCTTGCTTTAAAAGGGCATCTTGTTCCCCTGTACTCCTTCAAGATAACTATATTACATAGTGATCCTTGGAGAATCTGAGAATAGAATGGTTGAAAGGTAAAAACGTAACATTACCTTTCAATATACAGATACATTTTGACATAAAGTATATGTAGTTTGTTTCTACTACATTATAGTTTTTGTAGGTTTCTTGGTTTTGCTTCAAATTTTTAGTGCAGCTAATGCAAAAATAATATGAAAGCAGTGTACCCTCTATGCATCTCTGTACTTCTTGCATATTGCACTAATACTGGAAATACAATAGTGAGTTTTCTGAATAATTCATAATACCAGATACTTGAAAAACTTACTTTTGTTTGATATTGTTTCATCCACCAAAGTAACATGACAGGACAGCCTTTTTGCATAAAACCCAAGATCACTACTTTTTTCACCACTTATCAACCAGTTTGTACTTAAGCATTTATTTATTAGTTCTTAATGGTAAGGTCCACCAGATTACCACACAAGAGAAAAACCTGTAAGACTGACTTTCTAATTAATATTTAGGAGGATTCAAGGAGGTCTTGGTATTTCTGTAAACATTAGAATTTATGTATTGCTAAATCTGCTGCTTAGTTTTGTTTTTTCAGATTTGTAGCTCTTTTTGTGCTACATTCTTGTGCTATCCTTCTGTTTGTAAACACACACAGAAGAATGTGTGTATAGAGGGAGAAGGTCTAATGTTTTGCCTTTTGCCCCTTGAGCATTTGAAGAAAAGATGAAGAGAAAAAGAAGGGAAAAGAAAAAAGAAATGTCAAGGGCAGCAGTTTTATGGCTGGGGCTTTGAGCAGCCTAGTATTGTGGAATGCATCTCTGCCCATGGTGGGAGGTAGAATGAGATAATTTTTAAGATCCCTTCTGACCCAAACCATTCTGAGTCTGTGAATTTCAAACGTGGATGGATTGAGGAGGAGGAAGTGACAAAGTAGACATCCCATTGGAAATCAACAAGTTGGCAGAAAATGAAGACTGAAAAATCTACAAAATAGTTCAAATAATTTACTCTGCATGCTACCCTATTTTTTCTGAGAAGACAGAATCTGCTAGCAGTGCCCAGATGTACTAGGTGGTACCTCTCCTTTTTGCTCAGGCTGGACAGAGCCCTTGCTGCTGGAATACAGGCACTCAAGAGCCAGGAAAGATGGATAAAACTTCTGACCTCTCACAATATTCATGTGCTGAGGCTCCTTATAAAATATCCTTCTTTGAAATTTAGTTCTGGAATCTCTGCCTCACCAGCTTCACCCCCGGTTGAAATACTGCCCAGTTTCAGAGGAGCTCACCTGACACTGTGACCAGGAGGGATGGGGAAGTCAGAGAAAAATTGCCCCAAGTGATCTTTTTGAAAGTAATACCTCTTTGTTTCTAATGAAACCATTTGCAGCAAACAGAACAAATAGAGCACAAGGAAAAAACTGAGCTGAAAGATTATTTTTTTCCTTTTTTTTCAGTGAAAACCAGAATGCACAGTTCAGAAGACTGTGAACTATGAGACACTGTAATCTTTCTGTTTCTTGTTTTTCCTATCTGCTAAATAGAGATACATTTCTCTACGTGGCTGTTTTGAGAATAAGGGATTAAAAAATCAGGCATGTAGGTTTATTGTGCCACTGGAAATCTTCATACAGAAGATGGAAGAACTGCATTGCAAATTATTTTATAAGGAAGCAGTTTGGGGGTTTTTTGACAATTCTTCTGAGCTCCTCAAGGACAGAAAGACATATATTTTCTCTTCCCATTTTCATATATTAGTGTTGTTTTGCCCTTCCCAGTGTACAAACCTGCTCCCTTTTCCATGTGAGCTTGTCACTCTTCTGTTACAATCTCATCTACATGCACTACTCCTATACCCTTGGTGCTCTATTAGTTTTGACCTCTTTTGAATAGGTTATTTTATTTTTGTAAAAGGATATCCTTACCTCTCCTTCAGGTGGTGTTCCCACAGAGTTTTCCCTTGTTTCATCAGACCACGGGAGGGAGCCTTTGTACTCTTCAGTGTCACCAAATGCCAGGGAGAGCTTCCATACTGGATCCTCTTTCTGAGGATCTCATCTTTCTGATCCTTCCATTCTGAATCCTTATAGGATGCTACAGTTTGCTCATGTTCACTGAAAACACATGGAGAAAAAGCCAAAGTTTGCCATGTCTCCCCTTTTTACTCACAGAAAGCTCTAGCACAGCTTAATATTTACTAGTTTGCTAGAACTACATGTAAAATTTGAAAAAAAAGATTATTTAATAAAAATAGTTAGCAAATTGTATACAGTTCAACAAAGGTTGAAAATAGGTAGGGATAGCTAAATATATTTATGCTGGGTTTAAGGGTCATGAAACACTGGAGCAAGTGCCCAAAGATGCTGTGGACTTTCTGTGCTTAGAGGAAATCAGAGCTTCTCTGGACATAGACCTGAGCAAACCAATATAGCTACACCTGGTTTTAGTGCAGGGCTAGATGACTTCTATACATCCCTTCCAACTTTGATGGTGAATAGCACTTAATGAGTTCAGACTCTAATGGATAACATTTCCATACATTTTGAGCTTTAACCTATGGAACCTGGCTGAAGACTAGGTTGTGAAACTTGTGGAAGTCCATTGGTCCAGTTCTCAAAATGACAATAAAGAGCTTTAGCACAAGTAATTTCACATGATAGTGACCTCCTTGAAAGAATAAAGGGAGCAGTCATCTTAGTAAGATTGAGAGAGAGCAATGCTGTTAATAAACATGAGAAATACCAAAGCTATTTGAGAGCAGGAGATAGATAATGATGTAAATCCTTAAGGGCTTGAAACTGGAAGAAGGGCATTTTGTGGGAGTCAATATATGAATATTGAAGGACCATCCCAGTAGACTGGACAAAGCCCCATTATTGTAGTGCTTTGGCTGGTAAAGAGGCACTCATGTCTGAAAGGGATAAAATAGAGAGACTAAGAAGATATATGGGTGGGTGCCTGTGCTTCAGCCTGGCTTTGACTAACAGGAACATTGCCCTTGTCCCTTCTAATAGCATCAGTTAAACCAGATATAAGGAAATGCCACTTACATCAATTGATAAATTGGAAAGTTACTATTTTCATTTAAAAAAATTACTACCATATTTGGCACATGAAGTTTTGGCACATGATGATTGACTATTTTATGGACAAGTTTGGGCTAAAGATGGAGACAACACAGTAATATTCAATTTTAATTAAAAGGCAGCCACTGTGCTCCCATCTTTAAGCTTTAATTCTTACCTGAACTTCAATTAGATTTTTCAGCAGAACTTCTTTGTCTGATTTTAAATACCATGCAGATATGTTATAGAAACTTCATTTAAATATATATTTAATTAGAAATGTTTTATTATTTTAATGAGCCTTAAGAGATCTTTGATGAACAGTCAGTGTAATTATGGTACTTAAATTATTGTATAAATGCATACTTTATAATCTACCTTCCTTGCAACTATGTTTTCATGCTGGATATTTTTAACATGAAGAATTGTTTTACATTCTGTCAGTTTATCCTCCTCTTCCTTCCACAAAATGTTTTATCCCTGAAATAAAATTAAATATGCATGATACTACTTGTATTGGATAATATTGTAATAGCACAGTTAAAAATCAATCTAAGACATGAAAATTATTTTGATTTTGTTAGAGAAATGACAAAATTGATAATTTGTTATGCACAAATTACAGACTAGCTCTGTCCTGTACATGTTTTCTTTTTTGTGCTTTAGGAAATTATCTGCAAAATTGCTGCAGAAGACGTGTTGTGCCAAGTATTGTGCTATCAGCAATCCGCTTCACTACCACAACATAAAGAAAGAGAGAGGCTCAGCAAATTTAGAAAAATAAGGAAGCCGTAGAACTAACAGTTAAAAGGGAAAAAAAATGGGCTTTTTAATGCATCCTGTGCTTTATCACACCACCTGCATGAAGACCATTAGCTGTCACATGCTGAGCCTTACAATTCATTGTTCAGAAGCAGTACACATTAACTTCTAATAAATTGTTGTTACTTTGCTTTTTTCTTTGTGTGTGTGTTTGGATATGGTTTTTATTAATGAAAACTGAGCTCATAGTAAGTTGAGTCTTTAATACTGAATAGATAAGCTAATATTAGCATAATGAGCAATATTGCTTCTCAGGGCCACAAATCAGTCAAATGTCTTCTCCCAGTTGAAAGAATACTTAAGGTAAAAAATACTTGACTATAGCATAAGGTGTCAAAAATTCCTGTGCACTGACTTGATCTCCTTGGGCATGTTGATAGCTGGCCATGAGGTAGTCATTCCTGATCAGCAAAGTTTTTAGTGTCTCACCCAGGAAACAATATAAAAGAAGGGTTGCAGCCTTCAACAGCAGTCAGTACAAACCCTGTTTTGTGTCTGCTGTGCTAGGTTCAGAAATTCTCCTCTTCCTTTTGCAAAAGAACATGACAATTTATTCTGTTCTGTTAAATTACTCTTATTTCATTCACTGTCCACCTTTTAAGTGCAAGGAGAAATGTCACTTGCACTCATGCTTTGCAAAGAGATAGTTGTACAACAGTGTATGTGTACTGTCATATGAAAAAGCTTAAGATATTTGAATTTCTATCACAGAATATGTGTAGTGGACTTTTAAACTTTTTATTTTGAACATTATTTATTACCAAGTCAAATAGTTGTTCTCAGATTTCTACACAGCTTTCCAGAAGGTACCCATTCTATTTTGCTATGCACTGCTATGTAATGTAGTAGCACCAGATGGAGTTCTAGATGTGTTACTAGAACTTTTTCTGGTGGTTTGTTCTATGGGTTTATATTTTTACATTGAAGCATACTTCAAAATTTTAATACCATTTTGCCACAAGCCTTTAAAATTGTGGTTCTAATTGACTTTTGTAAAAAATTATTAAGAGTTAATAATTTCCATAGTTGATATGTCTGTCTAGCAAACACTGATTATTACATAATTAACAGCTTTATGATCTGCAATGCCATTTACAGATACTG
Organism: Oenanthe melanoleuca; assembly: GCF_029582105.1. Taxonomy (NCBI): domain Eukaryota; kingdom Metazoa; phylum Chordata; class Aves; order Passeriformes; family Muscicapidae; genus Oenanthe; species Oenanthe melanoleuca. The sequence continues at coordinate 3,693,798 of NC_079362.1, read as the reverse complement.
AGAATATTAATCCAGATACAATTTTCTTCTGGCAGAAAGAAATAATCTGTGCTGATTAATATAGTTACTTTTGTTTCACCCAGCTTTCTATGCACATAGGTTTTGTTCCTTTTATCTTCATGCTTTCTTTTCTGGGGGCATTTCAGCTAGTCCCATGAAGTTGTAAAATGCTATTAGTCTTAAAAATATTTTCATCTTTAAAATAATAGTCTAATTTACTTTTCCTATTTGCTTATATTTCCATCCATTTAATATATTTCTCCAAGATAAATACTCTTCTCATTATCTGTTCTAAGATTTAACTATTTGTGATTTACATATTTATTAACTCTTTCTTTTATCTTTGGATATTATTTAATCCAGTATTCTAGTTTTAAAATTTTTAAATTATTTACTTAGTCCAGCAGTAGCCCAGTCTTGGGAGGTCAGTCTATTGAATAAATGCCAGAAGAAATTCCCCTTATCTTTCCTTGGTGGTGCTGTATTGTGCAAGGAGTTGCAGCTTGCTTCTCTGGAAGTGTGGATATTCTTAGTTTACAATTTTCCAAGATAGATCTGTGTGCTAATCTGGCACCTTTGCCAAAAAGAAAGGCACTGCTTAAGAGTGTCTCTTTCCATGTTTCTGCCTTTTCCATATTTTGTGTTGTCAGTGAAGCTGTCTCTTCCCTTTTGGCTTCTCACAGCTGATAGTCAAATTCACAGAATTTACAGAAGTAATAGTGGATGTAAGGAGGAGAGGAGGTTATTTTTGGTTGGCAGGAACTTACACCATGTATACGTGTACATTTATATGTAACATTTCCTCTCCTACTTTGGCACGATGTAAATTTTATTAAACTCTTTAAAATCATTTTACATGCACTTCATTGTAATTTTTTCTACATATACTTGCTCAGTGTTAAGTTAATCTTTTCCATGGTACCCACACTGCCTGATCTTGTAATGACTTTTCTATGTGGATTTTAGAGTGTGCACCCTTATGGTTAAAAGAAATTTCAAGGCAGAGAATGAAATTCTTTCTTCTTTTTGCATATCTTTTATAAGAAAGAAGTAGAGAATTTTTGACAGGAAAATATACTTCTGTTTTCTGCAGCACTGCAGTTGGGTTTTAAACACCAATATGCCCACATCTGAAAAAGAGAATGGAGGTGTTAAAAGTTGGCTGGGAGGGACTATTTAAGCTAGAAAATGTAGGTGTGCTGTTTATTTAACCACAATTTGTAAAAGTTTAGGATAAAAATGAGCCAGACCTGTCATCATTTTGTGCTTGACTTCTGTGATATCTCACTCTTAGGGGAATGATTTGTAGATTCTTGTGGCCAAAAGAAATTACAAAATTCAGAGAGTCCATAAAAATTCACCAAATTTTATTATAAGTTACAAGCTTGCCATGGAAGATGGAGGAAAACAATCAATCAATCAATCAATCAATCAATCAGTTCCAGTGTCAGTCTAGCCAACAGAAATGCCAGGGACATGTGGAATGCATCCAGTCTCAGTGGGGATACGTTCTTACAGAGGATACCTGTCTCTCTTTCTATGCAAATAGTTGCCATGCACAGTCATGGCAACTTTCAGATCTTTCTGGAAATGGGTTGGAGGGCCTCGGGAGCCCTGGATGACCTTGTCCCACCCCTGCAGTCCATGCCCACTTCTTGGCCTCATTCTTGCAGTTTTGCTGTGCTGTGTTGTACTTAGCCATAGGAACTAGAACAAGGATGTGTTTCTTGGATAAGTGCTGCCCTACCTTTGCATGGCCTCCCTCTGTAGCCACATCTTGTTCTTTCCCGTGGTGGTTCCACAGCCATCTGGCTTTTGGCTGGAGCCCCTTATCTTCTGGGATTCTACAACCTTGCAAAAGTTCTTATGCTCATAAGAATCTTAAATAGCCATTACAAGCACATCCTCTCTTCCTCAGAGATGACCCAGTCACTATGAAGTGTTGTAAATAGAAAAAAAATAATACCTTTACAGAGTGTCCACATCTATCTTCTGGTTTCAGCCATATCTGTGACTGTTTCAGATACTTAGAAATCAGAAAAACTGCTGCTTAGGATGAAATAAACATTGCAGGTGCCAGCTGCAGCAGACACAGTAGGTTTTACGGTCCTAAGGCTCTTTGTAATTTCCGAATATGTCAAGCTCATTAAAAATACTGAATAATTAAAACAATTCCAATATATTTTAAACTGTTCAGTCTTTTAATATTTTATCCTAGAATAAAGTGCACATGGTGCTCCAGAATGCTGTTTGCTTTGAGCAAAAATGTAGAGAAAATTAGAATTTCAAAAAAGAGAAAAACGTTGCACTAACTTTGGCTTCATGATCTCATTTATTGTAATATCACTAATTTCTTTATTTCTTTGATAGCTCTTTATGCAGGAATTATTCTTTTTATGAAAGCACAGAGCTTTTTGCTGATTTCTGATCTTCAGAAATACAAAGTGCATTACCAAGAGTTCAAGTATTGCAATGAATTATTGTGAGTTTTGTCTCTTTGATATCTCAGACCTATCCTAGTTGGTGTTGATCTAATGCTGTTGCCTAGTGCCATGTTCTCCTGCAATGTGTTAAGCAGCTGCAAAGAAGTTAGCATTCCTGTTTAAAATGCTGAAAATGGCATTAGATAATACTTATTTCAGATATTTTAGGATATTTTAGGCTCTACCTGTCTCTTTTTTTTTTTTTTTTTTTTTTTTTTTTTTTTTTTTTTTTTAATGTTCTGGAGTTTCCAATTACTATCTGGACTGTAAACAAAACCTCTAACTGGGCCTTCTGCAGAGTTGACAGCACACCATTTTCCATCATTTGTCATCAGTCTTGGTTAACTAGGGATGTCCCAGGTGAGTGGAGGCTGACCAATATGATGTCCATCCGACAGAAGGGTCAGAAGCAGGACCTGGGGGTCCTCAGTGTCCAGCAAGGTTGTGGAGCAGATAATCTTGAATGCCATCATGCAGCATCTAGAGGACAACCATGGAATCAGGCCCAACCAGCACAGGTTTGAGAATGCAGGTCCTGCTTGACCACCTTGATCTCCTTTTATGACCAGGTGACCTGCCTGGTGGATGAGGAGAGGCTGTGGATGTTGTGTGGCTGGAGTTCAGCACTGCCTTTGGTACTGTCTCCCACAGCATTCTCCTGGAGAAGCTGGCAGCCCATGGTTTGGGCAAGGGCACTTTTCATGGGGTTAAGAACTGGCTGGAGGGCTGGGCCAGAGCATGGGGTGGATGGTGCTGCACTGGTGGTCAGTCACTACTGGGAATCCCCAAGGCTCAGCTCTGGTACCAGCCCTGCAGTGTCTTTATCAGCCTGGAAAAAAGGAGGCTCGTGGGAGACCTTGTCACCCTACAGCTGCCTGAAAGGAGGGTGCAGCAAGGTGGGGTTGGTCTCTTCTGCCAGTCAGCTAATGACAGATCAAGAGGAAATTGCTTCAAACTGCACTGTGGGAGGTTCAGCTTGGACATCAGGAAGAAGTTCTTCACCAAAGGGGTTGTTAAACACTGGAATGAGCTGCCTAGGGAAGTGGGGGAATCACCACCCCAGGCAGCACTCAGGAAAGGACTAAATGTGGCTCTTAGTGCTATGGTTTAGCTGATATGGTGGTGTTCAGTCAAAGACTGGACTTTTCCAGGAGGTATTTTCCAATATCAATGTTTCTATGATGTCATGATTTCCATGTACTTGACAGATAAATGATGTTCCTATCATGAGAGGATTTCTAAGATTTAGAAACTTGTTCACAACCTTTTCTAGATGAAATCCTAACCTTGTAAAGTTCATCACGCAGAGAAACAAGGACCCTGGCAGGTGGGGACTTCACATAAAAGGCCCTTTCTCTGTCACTCTCATGGCTCCCATGAGTAATTTGAATTAGATACAACCACCCCACAGTCATTCTTTCTCCTGTGTTAATGAATTAGTCAAATCCTCACTGTATATTGATGTTGCAGCCTGATGGCATTTTGTACATCTTCCCTTGCTCTCCCCACATCTCTGACCAAACCTGCAGTGGTCCTGGCTGGCAAAGGCCAACTTCTTAAAATTTCTGAAGGTACTTTCTTGATTTTTAGCTATGAAATGTTGTTTTCCTCTTTAAAATTAAAGAAGCTATACATCTATGAAGAAACATTCACCAAATTGGTTTTTGGTCAGTAAAAGTTGTAAACACATTTTTTCATGAGTTTTCTGGTTGCAGATATACCCCAGGTTTTAGATATCACAACACTGACAGATTAGTAAAATTAATATAATAGGCCAATTCCTTTTGTAGCTATATTAAGTAGAAGAAAATTCCTCAATCTCTGCTTTTACTAGTAAGGCAAATACTACAATTTAAATTATTCTACTGAGTTAATTTGAAAATTAGAGCCTTATGATTTTTAAAACAAGATTTTAAATAATTTTTTATAATTTTTAAAGCAAAACTGTAGTATTTAACTTTCTAAAGAATGAAGGAAAAACTACAGTAAATATGAGATATATTAAGATATGTGAAATATAACATTTCATTATGTCATATTTTTGTCTAATCACTCCCGTTTATAAACTGCTCTAAATAAAGTATCTTGAAATATAGTAAAAACTATTTACAGTTACAAGATTTCCATGTGTATGTATTTTAAGTAAACTAATCAGAGTGATTTTAAAATGGATTTAATATGCAGCATTATGAAGTTAGCTTTTTATAGATGCTTTCCATAAGTTCACTTTTCCATTCCAGAGCTTATCATAATGTTCTGTAAAGTCACCAGTCTTTGTAGTGGGTTAAAACCAGATGAAATTCACCTTTGTTTATTCATATTTTTTCTTCCAGTTAGTAGCAGTTTAAAGAGTGGCTTTGGACTAAACAGAGAAAGTAAAGGTCTGTCAATCCATTCAGGAGTGCTATTTCTTCTTGTGCTCTCCCTTTCCACTTGGTTGCAAAGTGTCAAGTCTGCGTTGATGAAATTCCAAAGCTGTCAGTCATCATTTCACTTACCTTTCTCCTCTTAGTTTTTGTGGTTTCCTTGTTTCTGGATGTAAATATCAGTTACTGATGTAGGCAATACTATCTTTCTTGGAATGAACTGGGGGAAGTTACTAGTTTTTCAGTTCCAAACAGAAAAAAACTCTTTCTGTAAAGGGTTGCAGTTTAAAAGTGAAAGACCTGAATGACAAAGAGTGAAGCCTACTGTGGACAGAGATCCTGTTTATCTCCTCTCTGTTTTTTTTAATATGCTAGTCTGAAACTGATTTGTTGGGCTATGTAAATTTTTATCTACAGGTTATTTTGCTCTTCTTTGGGATGGTATCTCTGCTTCTATTGGTTGTTGCATTTTCAGTCTGTCCCTGGCAATGTTCAGGAAGAGTGAGACAGGGTTATGCAAACAGGTATCAATCTTTGAAAATAAAATAAGAAGCGTCAGCTAGATTTTTGGGCTTGTTGAAATCAGGTTTTTTTGGTCCTCACAAAAACTGAGGTATTCTGGCTGTAGGCCAAACAGCAATTTTTTTTCTTTATTATGGGTATCAAAGGATAAGGTGTTTTAGCAGCCCATCATTTTCTTAAATTTGATTAAAACCATTTTTTACCAATACAAGTCCTGGTTCCCCTAAGTGTCCTGCTTACATAGCACACTTTTTTTCTGCAAGTTATGAGCTGAGAGAAATCCTTCTAAAAGCAAGAAAATTAATATTTGTTAAAATTTCAATTCATTAAGAAGGGAATTATACTACAGCCATAATAATCTTGCATTTTTTAAATATTAATCTTTTCATCCTATCATAGTAGCCCCTCCTTTAAAAATGGAGTAAGTTTGTTGTTGACAAAATATGAATTTTTTATACCACTAAGCCTCAACACTGTCAAATTATCAGCAGATATGTCTTGTATTTGCATTTACAGAACATACATATGCCACAGTAACCATATTTGAAAGTTTAATCCTTTAAAATATTTACATTGGGTTTTCAACATTCATAATGGAAAGGCTATATAAGTTGAAATAAAATGGGGAGGAGTAAAGAGAGGGAACAGTAGTTTATGATGTGAAGAACAGGGTGTCCTTAGTAGATGCATCTCTATCATGTAATCACAGGCAGGTAAGTCAAACACATTTGCTGAATGAAAATTTCATTGGAACTCTGATCATAACATTCTTCCTTCTTTGATATTCTTGAAAAATTATATTAATGCTTAAAATAATTTAATTCAATCTGTGACTACCAAGCTATTTAAAATTACTGAAAATATGCAATCCTTTGAATATTTACATCCAAGCACTAAGCTTGGACACAGTGCTACTGACCCCCTTCTTCCATAAAATCAGCCCTCTTGAATGCCAGCATCATTGCTCTGTTACTTGCATGAGTATAGGTATGTGTGTGTGCATATATAGGTATATATAAGTGTATATATATACCTATACCTATAGGTGTGTATATATATATTTTATTTATATATATATATATATATATATATATATATATATGTTCTCTGCATACATATTTGAAATACATGCATTTGCACAAGCATAGTGTTCTTAGTTCAGAGAGTCAGATAAGCAATTTCATGCATGCACTAGACATTATGGGGCTGGTCTAAAGAAGTACAATAATGGGGGCTGCCCAGCATTCTTTTTACAGGGACACTGAAAATTTTCTCTGCATCTCTGCAAACAAGATTAACTTCTTTACTTTCTACAATCCAATAGAGAGAAACAAAAGTATCACAAAAAAATAGTTCTGAACAGCAATTTATGTAAATGGATATGTTGGTGGTATTTTTAGCAAGGAGAGCACATCAATACATTGCTAAGGAAACCTGAGCTGGCATCACTTGATCTTCCTGTATTACCAAATACTTCCCTCTTTCACTTTGTTAGCTTGTGGATGTGCAAGCCAAGACTTCCTCTCCTGCTTCTCATTTATGAGGAGAAACAGAAGCCCTCCCAGTGCTAGTCATTCTGACCTCATGATCTAAGGTGTAAGCTGACCAGCAGAAAACTTAAGTGATTCCTGTATTTATCTGTGCTGATGTGTTTTTCTGTATCTGTCTGAAAAATAGGCTACTTTTCTCCCTCCTTGACTTGCCACTTGCAACACAGAGAGTGATTCACATCAGGTTCACACAATATTTCATCTACATCATTTGATATTTCAGCAGATTTTGAAAATATATTTAAAATTTTTAATTATGTATGCTCCCAAGTTACTACTGGTTTGAAAATTTTTGGTGCTACCCTGTAGATTACAAAGATGATGGCATTTTATTCTAAACACACCCTTTCTTTTAAATATGAATAATATATATACTAAAAGTTGAGCTGGACACTTGAATTCATCTTTTTATGGTTAAATGAACTCTAAGCAAAATGTAGGTGGTGGTATAAAGGATTGGTTCAAATAATTCCAATATCCTTTTAAAATGTTGATTTTATTTAATGTTCCAAGATATATTGGGCTGAAATAAAACATATGCCACCTCTGAATTTCAAATTATTTTCTAAGAGCTGTGTTACTAATGATTTGAAACAACAGAAGTATGCAAGCTGGCTGTTCAATTGATGAATCTTGCATTTTGAAAGTAATTCCTGATGGTAATTTTATTTATATTCACATTAATTTAACTGGCTAGTTGGATTTGTGTCGACTACTGCCAGAACAATTGTCACATAGTTTTGATATGCTAGTAAAAATATCTACTTTGAACAACTATTTTTACTAGTAAACAGTGACTTTTTCCACTTAAACACAAACAACTAATTTCTCATGCCGTTTAGAACAATAAATGTGTTACAGCCTTCTTCCTTACAGCCCAGTAGTCTTTTAAAAAACTATATTGTCCCCAGACTTAAAGCATAAAACTGGAAATACTTCCCAATTAATAAGAGACCAGATGCTGGTCAAGCTCATTTCATAGATCTTTAATTAAGGGATGCTGTTAAGTGAATACACAGAAGACACACAGAAGGACCTGCTTAAATGCCTTAAAAATAGATTACTTTTGGATAAAATGAAAATGTAGTAGAGTAACTTCTTATAAAGTCAACACTAAAGAATGTCCAAACTGAATGATATTGAAAATTTTTACCAAGATTCAATGAAATGTGCTAACAAGTATGAAATCACTATGATAAAAAGGAATCTGCTGATTTATTGTTAAACTTTCATTAGCCAAGACTGCCAGATTTCTGTATTATACCTCCAGCAATAACTGCTTTGAGTGTATTTCGTTTAGCATTTTCAGTTGTTGTCCTTGTCTTAGTCTAAGACAATTTTATGGTGCAGAAAACCTGACATTACCTCCCTTCTCCCTGACTACCAATAAGGAAAGACAAATGCAAGAATATAGAAGTGAAAAAAAGAACATCTTACTAAAAGAAAACAGCAGCAACAAAGAAAACAACAAAAGTCAATGGATAAGCAGGTGCTGAGTAAACAGGTTCCTCTGGGAACAAAGAAAACAAGACAGCTGCCACCCAGAGGACAAAGACAGGATGGTAGAGAGGCTCTTCTGGCTAAACCTTCCACTTTGGAGAAAAAAAAACCAAACAGGAATGCGAGGGTGGTGGTGTGATTCTGATGGCAGACAGGACGTGCTGGCCTGGTCCAGGGCAGGTTCAGCCCTGCAGTGCCAGTTTTCCTGTTCCCTCTGTGTGACAGCAGGGGTGCATGTCTGGGATGTCACTCCTCCCGCTTGCTGCCTCTTCCTGCCGCCTGCTGGGCTCCCTTTCAGCTCAGCCAGACTCAGCTGGTGTCAGTGCCACTGCCTCAGGCTGCTGCCCCATTGGGGGAGAGGGAAATTGTCCCACTGGGCACCAAAAACTGGCCCAACATTCCTGGCTGCAGTTTTGGATCTGTTTGGAAGCTTTTGAACCGTGAACTTGGGAGTGGTCCCTCTATCTCTTCTCAGCCCAGTTGTCCCACAGAAATAACCTGGAGGGCTTGGAAGTGGGAAGAGACCCACAAACCATACAGTGCCAGGGTCTGCTGATCACTTCACTTTCATGAGCCAGACCAAAACAGACCCATTTCTGTTCCAGCCATGGTATTATCTCTGCCAAAACCATGCCTATGCCTGCTGTGAATGGTATTACAATAAACAGCACTGAAAACTCCAACTCTGTACCCAGGACATTATCCACCTCTTATTCTATACCATGCACATGACGTTCAGATGTTCATACCTTTTTACTGTAGCCATATACACATACAATAACTATATTGATACAAGTATTATTTAAGTGGCCACTGACTGTTCCCCCAAGATGTTTGTTGAGTTTATTTTAGTCCATTACTGGTGTAACTTTTGCAGTCTGTATTCATTGCTGAGGATGTTTTATGATGTATGGTGGCAGTGTCATTCAACAACCAGTATTACATATATAAATCAACATTACAGATGGTTCTCACCTAAATCAGGTTCCCTTGACGTACACAATGTTGTGTAACCAGGTCTTTGAGCAAAAACAATCCCATGGATGGGTTTGCATTTGCTTGAGATGGGACTCATCCCAGCATGCCATATGCACCATGGGGACTTTATCTTCATCTGCTATATGCAGGGGTTCTGACTGGGCAGGGCTAACTCGCTTAGTGGAGCTGCTGGTCTTAACTAACCAGGTGGTTTTTGGTAAACACAGACCCCAGGTTCCACTGCCCGTTGCCTTCAGTGTGGTTTTTAACAATCCATTGCACTGTTTGACTTTCCCAGCTGCTTGTGGGTCATAGGGAATGTGATACACCCACTGAATACCATATTCTCTAGCCCAGGTGTCCATGAGGTTCTTTTTAAAATAAATCCCATTGTCTTTCTCAACTCTTTCTGGAATACCACAGGAGGGGTGTGGGGCACAGGGTAGGTCTCCAGCAATCCAGTGGTTCCTTCTACCATTGTGAGCACATAGGGCTCGCCTGGGCAGATTTGCTACAGAAGTGATCCATCTGCCAGCCCTCTCCATATTTATATTTAGCCCATTGTCTCCTGTATTAATGTGTTTTACTTGCTTGGCCTGCTTGATGCCATGCATGCTTCACAATCATGGGTTACATGGGATATGGTGTCCATGGCTAAGTCCACCCTTCAGTCACAAACCCATCAGTATGTTGCATCTTTTCCCCCATGACCTGAGGCATCATGAGCCCACCAAACATTATTTAGAAATAAACTGTCCATGTTGCCAGTCCAGAGCTACCTTTAATTCTGGCAGGCCAATCCACCTGTTTGTTGTTGCAATGCTCCTCATTAGCCTGACTCATAGGCATCTAGGCATCCACATGACAAACTTCTGGCTCAGCTCCCCAAGGTTTGGGGCTGGAATGGGGTGGCCCTGCTCCAGCCAGCTCCACTTCTGCAGTCTTGGACTAGCAGCTGTTGAGCTCACCTCAAGACAGGTGAAAGATTGCTGCTGCAGCTTCTCCAAGCCAGAGGAGGGAAAAGCTTTTTGCATGGGCCAAGAAAATCAAGCTAGCCAAACAAAACCAAACTTCACAGTGCCATGGAATGTCTGGGCACTGAGGCTTCAAAAATGCCCTCCAAAAGCTCAAAGCTCCCTTGTCCCAGTCCCACACATTACCAGTCCCAGGCTTTAAAGATACAGCAACTATTTTTGGGCATAAAGCAGAGGACCATGGAATAGACTATCATTATAAATCACACCTCCCTAGAACTCTCCATCCTGACTCCAAATATGTTGTAGACTGTACAGAAGAGACAGAGCAGAACCAGCAAGAAGAATATGGTGTCCTTAGCATCCAGAGGGAATTCAGGTTTCTCAAGAAGTGATGTGTCAGGCCTGAAGGGGAGAAAGGTGAAAGGCAAAAGGAAAAATCATCTTCTCCTCTTCCCCCCACAGGCTGTGTGTGATTATTAATAAGCCCTCAGACACAGCAGCCCAGATCAGGTCAGGCAAACAACAATTAATATATTTACCAAATGACCTTCATTGCCTTTGAGGTTATCATTCCATAAACTGGTATCAGAAACTGCTCCAACTGTATCTTGGTTCCTCTCCCTGAAGAGAAACACTATCACAGGCAGATGGTTCCACATACTTGGATTCAGATACAAGGTTAGGTGCCACAGTCCCAAGACCAGACTAAGCAATGTGGTGACCAGGGAGGTCTGTACCCAATATAGAAATTATTTAGTAAAATTTGTTGTTTTTCCACTTTCTCTCTTGACCCCCTTTTGGTTGGGTGCCAAATATGTCTTAGTTTAAGGCAATTTTACAGGACAGAGACTCTGTAATAACTTCCCTCCACTTAGTTTTCAACCTATCTCCTCTACCAATGAGAAGACACAAATGCAAAGAGATATAAGTGGAAAAGAAAAAAAGAGTTTGCTAAAAGAAAACAGCAACAACCAAAAAATACAGAGGCAAACAGGTAAACCCTCACCCACAAATGCAGAACAGGTCTCCCGAACTGTCTCGGGGAACACAGACAAAAAAAAAAACAAACTGTAGGTTTGCTGGTAAATGAAATTGGATATCGGAAGATGAAAGAAGCAACGGGGGAAAACCATTAATTCTATAAGAATTAAAAATTAAAAGGAAGGGTTATACATTAGAGGGAAATCTCAGGTGTCAGGCATTCTGTGCCTCTCAGGTACCTCAGTCCATGGGGAAAGAGAGAGGGAAAAGCGGCCGGGAAAATGGGATAAAAGGAGGCTGCGTCCTCCAAAAATTTGAGAGATCCCAGGGGAATGCCCCATGGCCTCTCCCTTTATTCGAATACAGCAAAAAGGACTCCTCTGTCTCCTTTTTGGACATAAACCTCTGGTGTTTGTGGATTAATTTTCCTGACAAAGTGGTGCAGATTCCACTCCGTGGGCCATGCGGCTAAGACAGGGGACAAAGGCAAGAACGCACCAAACGAGCATCCGTGGATCCAAAGCTGCCTCCTTCCCCGAGCAACAGTGACAGCGGGGAAAAAAAACAAAACCTATTTTTCTCCTGAAGCAGTCAATGCCGCTGAAACGCTGGAAGAACAGAGTTCTCAGCAGATGTGGGGCCACCCCTCTCAGCAGCTGGAGACCTGCGGAGCGGCTCCGGCCCTTGGCGACAGGCGGCGGAAAGTCCAGGGAACACCTCCCCGAGCTCCAAAAGCCGTGCTTGCTACAGCAGCCGTGGCAAGGGTCGCTGTCGTTATTTCCATCAACTCCTGAGAGGCCGTGGCTCGCAGCCTGACACAGCGCCCCGCTTTCTGAGGCGCTCCAGAGTCTGCAAAGTGCAAACCAAAGAGCTCCACGTGTCTCTTTCCAGCGCCCCTCCCGTTTCCCTGAACGCGCTAAAACACAGAGTTTCTGCTCCAGCTCCGGGTCTCAAAGAAATAGTAAACTACCTTGCACGGGTTGATGCAGAGAAGATGTGGAATACGTGATTTTGGGTCACCCCTAGTGCTACACTCTACCGTCTCTCTCTGTAGCTGTGACAATCCTTCTTAGCAAACAGCTCTTCTAGTTAAAAATATGCAACAAATCAAATTAAAATTAATTAGTTCGGCTCGTGTAGTAGTTTCTGAATAATGCTGAGGATCATAAATTCAAATTAAGGCTTGCACAACTTTTCCTAGGTTTGAAGAGAAGCTACGTTGCCAAAAGAAAAAGGGGAAACCAGTCCCCCTGTTAAACAGCATTCACTGGGGATGCTTGCACTGCAGGTTCAGACAGCCAGATTTTGTATCATAAACCAGAGAATGAAGCAGACAGACACAGCAATTAATTGTACCTAATGCTAATATACACATAAGGCTAAGTATGATATCAGTCACATATGAGTGGAGCAATAGGAAGTTAATTACTGCAAAACCTTGATCATAGCCATTCAGTGCTTATAATTTTATTCATAGTGTGCTTTTCTTGTTCTGATACTCCTTCAGGCAGTAATATGGGTTGTCAGATTCAGTTTTTAAGGTAAAGGTGTGAAGGATATATGCTAATTTATACATGTTCATTAAACATTTTTCCTAATTGTTTTTAACAGTGAGATTTTACTACACTTGTTCTCCTCCTGGTTTAAGTAAACTTTTAAATAGACACAAAGTGTACACCATGCTCTATTGCCAGTGATGACTGTTCTCTACTTGCATATAGAAGGAATGAAATATAGTCATCTCACTATTATATTTGTATTATATTTGATTTATTCACCAATCTAAACTTGTATATGGTTTCTGATTTTTGCAGTTGTGAATGAGGACCTAAGAAGTGTGGGGACAGGATTAAAGTATTGCTCCTGACAGTCTCCTAAAAGCAGTCATTATTTGGCTGACTTTTGACATCTCCTACTTTTCTGCATCATTCTATGACTCATTTATAACTTATTAGTTTTAATACTTGAAAATGTGATTTCTAGTTTTACTATTGGTGTTTTACTTTTTGTCTTCAGGTGGTCTGAACTGGGAGTCTACACTTTATTATCTACTTAGAACAGAATGAGATTAATATTAAAGGGATATCAAACTCTTAAGTTGCAAAAGAGATAGGGTCACAGAAGTGACCACTGTGTAGGCATAACTGGAGTGATACAAAGTTTACCTGACTACATATCAGCACTGCATTTATTATCCTGATTTTCTTTAACAGAATACTGCATGATTTTTAAGGTTCTGTATTTGACTAGTACTGAAAAAAAATCATCTTCACAGTCCTTCACTTTTGCAGTTCTAGTGGCATTAGCTCTCAATCCTAAACTAGAAATGAGTTTTCACAAGGAAGCACCTGATGTCATATATTTCTGGTTAGATCGTTATACTTGATTATTAAAGAAACAAAGAGTCAGTCAGTTTTGTAGTATTTTGTAAAATAGTACTGTCACTGCCAGAGAATTATGACAACTCACATTAAATATTTGGGTTGGACTTCATGTGGTGACATTTCACTGCAAATTTAAAGAGTATCAAGAGCATCTGCTTAACTTCCAAAACGTGTGTTAGCTCTTCCACTTTTTCTCTGCAAGTTTTACAAGGTTTCCACCTCTACCAGTGTGTGCGTGACAACATAAAATGGAAAAAAAAAAGTACTGTTGCAGTAAATATAAGTAAGATTTTGTAGTAGCTTTGACAATTTGTGTCAATTGCCTCATGCCCATGCCAAGTTCTGTGTGGCAAGGTTTTTGGGGGTTGTATTTTGTGTGATTCAGTAATCTCAAGTGGTGTAACCACGGCTGTTGGGGGGGGGAGGGGGGCAAAGTATTAATAAAAACAAGTTCTGTATTTTCTTACTTGTTCTAAAGACTAGTTTAAAACACATTAAAATGAATGAAATGTTTTTTCTTCCAGGTGGGAGATGAAAGAAGACGCAGATCTTGAAGACGAGGAGGATGTTATGGTGGAACACTTAAAAAATGTTTATTTGACACAAAGGACTCCTGTCTCAGAGGATAAAGAAGAACAATTACCTTGACAGATTCTGGGTAGCACCTTTCTTCTGCATTCAACAAGATTAACTTAAGTCATAAATCATAGGACTAGAAAGCTCAGAAATATGTATCTTGAGTAGTAGTTCTAAACTAAAGAGCTCTCCTGTTACTGTCCGGGCACCCCATCCAGGAAGCAATTGTTCACACATGCATAAGGTGAGGAAAAGAAAAATGTCAATGTCACATAACAAAGAGGTTGTATCTCAGTACTGCAGAGGCACAAACCTGAATGACAAACTAAGAATTGTTTCAAAAATATAAAACTCACTCTGAAAATAATGCAATTTTAGACACAGGCTAAGCAAATGCTTCTGGTTTCCATCCATCACTTTGGAGTTGGAGTCAGCCTGCCCCCACTCAAGGACCCTGTCTCTCCTTTGGTGCTTGTTTATTAAATCACCCAAAATACATGAAAAGGGACAGGTATAGTCCATACACCTTTCAGTGCTTTTTGAGCTGCTCCAGGATGTCTGCTTGACCATTATTCCTAATTAAAAATGAATCAGCATTACTGTCCTCACAAATCCTTACTTAACATCCCATGTATTTTATGGCAGAAAAAACACATTATAGAGGCATTTTAGAAGTTTTGAGAAGCATCTTTTTATTTAAAAGAATTATTAGCAAGCAGTGCTCAGATGATTGTCTTACAGTGAATTGAGAAAATAATAAATAATTTAATATTTATTTTTCTGTAAATGTAAAATTTCATATTCAAAGTAATCCTGGTTTGATATTCAAAATTTTATGAATATTAAATATTTTTCTGAATACTAAATATTTTTCTTACACACTGGTTAAAACTATCAACATTTTTCATACAGAAGGTATGGGTAGTATCTCTTCTGCTCTGCAAGAAAAATACATCATTTTTCTGTAAGTTTCTTTCATTAGGAGTCCAGTGGAACTATTTTTTTCTGCCTGATGAAGGGCTCTGGCAGGATCTTGCTAAGGGTGCAATCTGAGCAGAGTTATTCATGTTGCCAGCACATCTTCACACAGATGCTATTATGGACATAACTTAGACCACTTCAATAGGATGAAGGCATGTTTTTTTCCCTGAAGGCTTCAGCAGCATCATGGGTAACCATATTACTAATGCTGATTTAGGGTCTTATCTAAAATGCAGGTTTTTCTCCTCTTAATTGCTCTTTTTTCTTCTCATATAAAGCACAAGACCATTTAAAATGAACATGTGGACAATTGAATCTTACAAATCTCCAAAGATCTTGTTACAGCTCTGCAACAAAAAAGGGCTGTGAGGCACTGGAGCCTAAAAAATGCTCAAAATATTAATTAAAGAACAAAGTAGACATTTTCCTCTACTTCCAGTGTAGTAATTTCAGATTATAAAGGAAGTGATGAAGTGTAAAAACTATTTACCTTTGCTTTGTATTTCAACTTTGAAGATTAGTGGTGGGCTTTAGATTTAAAACATGCCTACAGAGATCTTCCATGACAGCAGGTTTGGTATTCTGCCAATGAGGCACACATATTCCAAGCCATACAAATAATGTGTTAATGTACATGGAAATTGGAGTTCAGAATATTCTCTCCTATTTTACCAAAATCTATTGTACATAATTTACTTCTTGTATAGTCACATGAAGTGCCTATGTGGTGAAACTGAAATACTTCTTGTGAAAATGCTCCCCTTCTGGGAAATACCTACTCTGAGGAGGACAAATTTTGCAAGTGAATAAGCTAATAGAGAATAAACCCCCTCACATTTAAGTGGGAATATCCATACAGTCACTTATCAACACTCCTGCTCAATTCGGTGTCATCTGCAAACTGGCTGAGGACGCCCTCTAGTCCTTGTCCAAATATTTGATAAAGATATTAAACAGGATGGTCTCCAATACAGAGCCTTGGGGAAGCCTGCTTATGACTGGCCAATGATTAACATGCATAAGAACATTAACAACATAAAAGTTGAATCTTTGCACACTATTTTAATCTGATGTTGTTCCTATCCAAACCTATACATGCATCTTTTAAGGTATCTGAGTGCAAGCAAATATATATTTCAAATTGTACTTGACCCACAGTCCTGCTGAGAAATATCAGGGCTTGGTCTTGCTGGCAGTGTAACCATTCCTAATAACTTCTAGGGTATAAAAGAGACATCATGTTGGCAATATTACTTAATGTTGAATACCCACTTCTACAACATTCCTATTTGTTCAATAAAATTACAGTAATAATAAGAATTGTACAACCAAGATTGCTAAGTAACATGCCATTAATTTACCAAGACTGCTTTCTTTAAAGTTAAACATTTAACTGAAAATTGAAAGAGCTGACCATTTTTCCATTGTGTAGATGTATTCCATAGATGCTTGGGTGTAAAATTAGGAATACTTTTATAACTGTAAGATTGCTTCTTTGGTATTTCTTCATTAAAAAATATATTCTATATTATTTTAGAAGTTCTGCTGATTCTAAAATTGATTTAAGATTAAATTAATTTTTAAGAATAATGCAATGTCCTGGCTCTTTGACACCACTTACAGATCCAGTAATGTCTCTCTCACATGTATGTTTAGCCTAAATAAGTGAAAGCAACAGGAGTCAGATTTGTTGGCTGCAGTATGGGCCCCAAGTTTCATGACCACTGAAATCTGAATTAATTCCTCCTGAAAAGCTGGTCAAAAATAAGAACTAAAGTCTGTTGTGTACAACAGACCTTTCTGAGTGGGCAAGAGCTGGCCTCACTGGCTTAACTGAATTAACTCAAAAGGAAGTTATTGCATTTATAGAAATTAATTGGATCTGATAGCACAAACTAGGTTAACTATACATTACCATTAATGCTCATACCTAATTATCATTTAACAATTTAATATACTTAGCTCCTTTTATAAAACAGGCTTCAATAGGAGACTTCGTGGCAAGGAATATCTCTAATTAGGTTTGTTTAATGTCCCCTTCAGAATGCTCCAAATCTTCACATCTTTCATCTTTTGAAAGGTAATTAATAAAATTGGAAGCAGGGCAAAACTGAAATTGCATTAATAATAATGATGAAACTCAAAAAGAGGGGAGAAAGAGAGATATTTTGGGAACAGACTAACATTTAGACACAGCCCTGTTTTCTAATGACTGCTGTCCTGACAGACATAGGCCATGCTTTATTCTGGGAGAGGGAATTTGATGTGTATCTATGCTATTTGCTGAGGAAATATGCACGATGGCAAATGGATGTTCTCTGATTCACCTCTACATCATCACAGCAGTGCATGGCAGGCACCTTCTTCCAATTAGCTTCTGCTGGTAGAAATATTCAATTTCCCTCTCAGCTGGGAGGTCTTCATAAAGTTCTAGTGAGTCTTATGTACAGTAAAACATCAATTATATGCAGATACAGTATCTTATATTATTTTATGGAGCTCCTAAAAATATGTGCAATCATTTCTACTGACGAGCACTACTCACACTCCCAAGGCAACAGTTCAAAGACAGAGGGATTAGATACATTGCTCAATTAGACATGAAACGAGAGAATAACTTGATGGCAACAGGGAGATTTCTAAGAGACTAGGTAGCTCTTGAGGAGGTTATTGTTGGAGGAAAGCCACTTTTCTGTAGTAATTTTCCATATTGTAAACAGTGTTATGAATGGAATCAGAATCTCTAAACTATTCTAGGTGTAATGAGTAAAGGCAAGCTTGCTTTATCCTCTACCTTTGGACTCCAGCACTTGAAATGCAGACTAAACTAACTGACATTCTCAGGAAGTACAAGAAAAGCATGCAAGGTCTTGAGCAGGTGGGCCTAAAGACCTTGTAACACCCATCAGCAAAATGATGGAGGAACCAGATTATTCCTCTTTAGCAGCATCAATTGAGAACAGACTGTTACCAATTATTGCAGCAAGTGAAACAATATGGTGCTGACATAAAAACATTAAGGATTCGTGCAAAGAAGTAAAAATAAATCCAAAAATCCAATCTTTTTTTTTTTTTTTTTTTCCTGAAGAAAGTGATTCTATAACATGTGTCTCGGGAAGAAGTGGCAACTATCAAATATTAATGAGTAAAGTGCTCTTCTGAATTAAGACTGTATCTCTAAATTTAATAAACAACTATCCCTAAACTGACAAGAAGTCACTGAAATCATGGCTGGTCTAAATTTCACTACTGGATGAAGACCTTTATATCCATGACAACTTCACCTGTTAGTAGGTTGCAAACATATCTGAGAAGACACAATGTAATGTCTCCTACTGAAGAAAGTGTGTTTATGTTAAAATACCTCATTATACATTTTCTGCCTATCTGGTAAAACTGACTGAAGAACCTTTTGTGAGAAACCTCCACTTCTGGGGAACTCTTATTTGGAATAAAATACATTTTGCAAGTGAAATAATATAATCCAGAGTAAACATCCTCCTTTACTCTTACAGGTGAATGTCAGTCCATGGAGCTTTTCCAAATGAGCTGCTGACCTTCACATTCACACAGCTTGTAAACAGTCACACTGGAAAAAAAAAAACAAAAAAAACCAACCAAACCAAACCAAACCAAACCAAACCAAACCAAACCAAACCAAACCAAAAACCGCAACAAACACACAAAGCCAGAACAAAATAAGAGGTTTGTGTCCCGTTCACTATGTTTTCTCACTGATGAATGAATTCTGCAGTAACCCACTGGTAACAGTAGGACAGTTCTCTTTCCCTTTACAGCCATCAAGTCTAACCATTACCCTGGCACTGCCAAGACACATCTGCACATCTTTTCAGTCCCTCCAGGGCTGGTGCCTTTGCCATGATGATAGAGTTTCTGCAGTAAGTTGATCCAAGCTCCAACTTAGCCTCAGTGTCTGCCCTGAGTTACATCCATACTCCATCTGGAAATAAAGCAAAGAACCGATAATCATGATCATATTCAACAGGTCTGATTTTTTCCAGTTACAGAATACCATGTCTGCCATGCCAAATACAGGTTTTAAACTTCATTGATGATGGAGGTTTGCTGCAACAGCACCTGCAGGGCAACCTTTTATAAATATAATGTGCTTTCAGCTCTCCCAGTAAATACAAACATTAAAATTACTTTTGTAAAACAAGCACTCAGTCATTAGAAAACACCTGATGAATGACTAGCAATTCACCCATGAATGTTCTTTACAATACCTGTTAATGACATGGTTATGTATATTCTGTCCCTAGATTAATGGAATACGATTATACAAGCAACTTTGATAAATTTGTGATTGCCTAATAGCCAACAATTTTATCATTTTGTCCCATTATATGTGGTTTTGAGGTAAAAAGTGAATAACTTTTGAATATTTGGTTTCCATAGAGAAATAGGGTCATATGGTTCTTCCTGGATCAGCTTGACTCTGTTTTTTTTCCACCTCAATACTGCCTTTCTGGCATCCTTGACAAACTTACTAGTTTATTAATATTGCTGTAATTTACAAAGTGAGTACTGCTGCCACTCAGTTATACATGGGCAAATTTTTAATCTT
Organism: Oenanthe melanoleuca; assembly: GCF_029582105.1. Classification (NCBI taxonomy): domain Eukaryota; kingdom Metazoa; phylum Chordata; class Aves; order Passeriformes; family Muscicapidae; genus Oenanthe; species Oenanthe melanoleuca. The sequence goes on along the minus strand of NC_079362.1, from coordinate 3,673,912 downwards.
CTTGATTGTTACACTGAACTAAAGTTGTGTAGATAATAATTTCAGGTTTAGGATTTTTACACTTCTCCTCCTAATGTTCCACACAAATCTGTGTTCTTGCATTTTTCTAAGCTACCTTTTTTATCTGATATAGTGGGAGCTGTGCTGCTAGAATTATATTTTTTACTTAAACTAATATATTTTGCCTCAGGTTTTATTTTCTTTAATGTCTCTGAACTTTAAATTTACCCTTGGAAATCCATAACACATCTGTTTTCACAACTTACAAATATCTAAATACTAATCAGTAAAGCCTATGCCTACTCAAACCTGATACAGGATCTTGGAGAACCAAGAATTCAATAAATGTAAAATTGAAACCAACCACCTGCAAGTTTATAATTCAAGAAATGCAGTAGTTGTTTTCACTTGGATTTTCACCTCTCTGTAAAATTTAAAAATTGAAATCTTTAAAGAGTTGTTTGCTAATGTACAGGATACTTTATGTATGTATAAATATGTACATATGCCATATAATTAACATGTTTTAAATGGATTTTATTAGTAGATTAAGATTATGCTTTTTCCTTTAGATAATGGACAAACATTGGGGAAATAAGAGGTTGAAATGGAAGGTGGTTTTTGTCTGGTACATGACTAGCAGACAAATAACTTTCTGTGGAAAGCCAGATGTGGCTTTGGGAGTGAAATTATGTTGGCATGAGTCCCACCTGCAGGTGTGGATTAACTTCAGGAAACTGAGGGCCAAACAAGTGCTCTGAAGACTTTTTTTTCAGAAGCAAAGGGATTAGGTCTCTTCAAACAGCAATAAATTTCAGTTAAGGCTCCTGAATTTCACCCATGCCTTTGCACTTTGTGAATGAAGAAACTGAGAGACGCTGTTGCATTAATGCAAGGCAAATGTGCAATGTTAGTCTGGCCTCTTTTAACCAGAACGTGGCAGTCTGTCCTTTATTTCCATGAGCTGTGCAGGGTCTGTATATTTACTGACTGTACCTCCACCAGACTTTGGTATCAGCACACAGATAACTCCACTGTAAGTGCACCTCCATCAAAAAGTGCCCTTTAACTACATAACAGAAAAGGCACATGTATTTGCTTTTCCTTTTTTGGTCTACACAAATGTTTAGATGGAAAGTTGTACAATTTTTTAAAAAAGTTATATAATACCCGAAGCAATCATCTGCTGTAAAATGCATAATTTATTCAAAAATAATTTGTGGAGTTGAGGGATTGATAGTTTAGAATGGAAAAATTATAGGTATGCTGAATACATTCTTGCAAAAATAAATCACATAATGTTATATTGAGGTCAAATATTTCAAAATTCAAAGTACAATTAAATGGTTTGCACATATAAGAGCAGTGAAATAACTTTGCAAGGTTTGCATCATAAACCCATATATCTACAGAGTAAATAGCAGAACACAGACCATAAAGTTCTGTCATGAGTGTTGCTTTCAATTTTTGTTTCATTCCACCAAAACTTTTCATATCAGTCTGGCATTTTTTTAACAACTATATACAGGACCGAAGAATTATGAGTAGTAACTTGAAATATATATCATATATATTTAATCTTTACAACAAATGCAAAAGCAGTAAGTGAAAAACAAAGACATAAAAGACTGCAAAAACTCTTGAGAACATATAATGAAGCATAAGAATGAATGTCACAACAGATTTATGTACGTTAAACTTTCAGCAAAAACTGCTGAAGATGAATTTAGGAATATTTATATATCATACTTCTGGCACAATAGCAGGAACCAAAATAAATTATCCCAGAATAGGATGTAAGAAACAGATTCAGGGTGTAAACAACAAGTTAAATAAGAATTTTGAATTAAGAAATCCTTAAAGCTAAAAGAGAGGCTTTCAGCCCTGCAGAGCACCCAACAACAGCACTATTTTTAATGAGTTTTCAGTATTTCATTTTTTTTCATAAAGTCTCTAGTTCAACTATTGTGAAAAGAATTTTGGAAAAAGTAAAACATTATCTTTATCAGGAAAACTAACATATTTTTATTTTTCATGAAATGCATTCTCTGTATTTATGCAGCATAAATTGTATAAAAAATGCCTATTCCATCAATGCCAAGCCAAAAGAGCAAATGAAAAGGAACTGCAAAGGCAATTCTAAGAGAGTTATTTTTTTCTCATACTGTCTTTTCTTTTGAGCTTTAATTCAGAAGAGACTTTGCAAAGACTGGTTTGTTTGTTTGTTTGTGTTTGTTTTTGTTTTGTTCTTTGGGTGTTTAGGGGGGTTTGTGTGGATTTTTTTTTTTTTTTTTTTTTTTTTTTTTTTTTTAGTTTTTTTGTTTTGTTTTTTTTTCTTTTTAGTTTTTTTTTTTTAGTTTTTTTTAGTTTTTTGGGTTGTTTGGTTGGTTTTTTTTTAATCTCTGGAAGTAAAAAAAATTAAGACTAAAAAAATTTATTTGTTTTCCGGACTGGGGTTTGACAAGAGCACTCCACGTTGTGCAAACACATTGTTCAGCATTAAATAGTATCTTGTCATATCCATAAAGTAGGTGACATGGGATGGTCTGTAGAACACAGCAACATCACAATGCAGTTTTCAATATGATTCTTCTCCAGTCTGATACCCTTTGAATCCTTTTGTCAAAAAAAATTATTCCTAAACTTCAATTTCAGGATGCAAAGCAAAGCTGAAGTGGAATAAACAGACCACATTTATTGCAAATGTAAATCCAACCCATGCAAATGAAAAGTGATCAGTGTCAGTACATTCAGATAGCCCTGTTGTGAACTGTTTGCAAGGGTTAGCATGCCCTTAACCAGCAGTACTGACTGAGAACTAACAGAGTTAATAACTCACAGTGCCAGATCCTGAAAGCAGAAACGTTGGGACTTCTGCAGAAAGGGCTGTGGTGTTCTATGAGCACTGAGCACTACAGGAGACCCTAACAACTGCTTATGAATAGCTATTAAAATCAGACACACTACAATCATCTATCAGCTGCTTCTAAAATCCTGCCCACCTTTACTGTGTTATCTGGGGTAGATAAAATTTTAATTGTGAGTGGGGGATAAAAGGGAAAAAAAATATTAAAAAAGAAAAGGAATATTCTGCATTTCAAATTTCTCATCCTATCTCACTTTCAGCATCTTCGTGCTGATTGAAGTTCTTCAGGTAGTTTTTAAAAAGACAAAAAATATAAATAAATAGAAACAAGTAAGATTTAGGACAACAAAGAACACATCATAAAGTCCTTTGCAGAAAGTGAATAAAGAAATAGTGCCAACTTCAGCTTTTTCCCTTTTATACTTTGACTCTTGTCTCACATAAGTTTGAAATAATTCCAATTTTTCTTGGTATCCATTAATCAAATCCCATGTTTTTTTTATTTATCCTGCTTCTATTTAAGAGCTTCTTCCCTGTTTTCACTAAGCTACAGTATTGAACTTCAGAAGCTCACATTTTGGTGTTTAAAATGGTTTTGTTCACTGTATTTTCATTAATTTTTTCTGTTCAGTTTTTTGAGTTGATGAGATTACTTTTTTCAGGCATCGGAAATAATCCTTGTTACAGCAGTATTTGTTCATCTAAGAACTGTCTTCAGACCATGATCGCTTGTCATCGACAAATACCTGACCCCTTTGGTGTGCTTCTCTTCAGATATGATGAAGCCCTAAAGTAACTTCTCCCATTTTTTATACAGTTCGAGTTACAGTTTTTTCCTCTAAATTAAAAAAAAATGTTTTTATACTGACAGCACTGAAAGCTGCATGCTCTGTCACACAGACTGCACCCCTCAGAACAGCTTTTTTTATTTCCATGATGCAGACAGACTGGCAGAGCCAATTGTCCAGGTCAGTTGGCAACTTCATAAGTTGGGTGGCTTGCTTATCTCACATTCCCAGTGCATCCCAGGACCCTTCCTTCCAAAATATTATTGCTTTAGTGATTTTCTTGAAAATCTGAGTGTTTCCAGGTTTGGATTTTTTAGCCCTCTGTGCCATTATTTCATATGACTGGCAGTTGACAATTTTTCTCTTTGAAACACCCTCTCCTTCAAATCCAATTTCCTAATTATTTCATGGGAATGGAACAAGGTCTCTGGCCTTTGTTTTATTACTTATATTCTGGGGGGCAAAAAAAAAAAAAAAAAAAAAAAAAAAAAAAAAAAAAAATGGCATGGTAACAGAAAGGACTCCTGTAGGGAACAAGTCCAGGCAACCAAATGAGAGATGTCTAGCTCATCGTAGAAAAGTATATCCTGGCCATGCCCCTTCATGACTTCTTGTGCACCTCCTTGCTGGCAGAGAATGAGAAACTGCAAAGTCCTGGATGCAGGGTAAGCACTACTGAGCAATGGCTGAAATACCAGTGTGTCATCCACATTATTCTCATACTACAAACAAAACAGCACTGTACCAGCTAAGATGGAAATGAACTCTATCCCACCCAAAACCAGGCTATCACACTTTCTATTCACATCTGCTTAGTATGGACTAACTGGTCACTCCAAGGGGAGTCATGACATGTGAATATAAGGTTTTAATTACATGATCACTTATGGTTTTTGTAGGGGACTGTTGTTTCATAAATCACATTCTTTCCTCTACAATTTTTGAGCTCTGTTTACCAGACATGGGTATAAAGTCTGAGTTTTTGAAGATATTTTATGAAACTAATTCTACTGCATCTGAGTGTTTCAAACTTACCTTCACTTACCCCACATAAGTAAATTATGATTTTGCTTAAACTGTGAACTGAAATGAAAGCAGTTTTAATAATCTTGTATACACAACTGACAGGTGCACTCTTCCATGGATTAAGAGAGTGCTGGTGCCACATCTAGCTGGTGGCCAGTAACTGGTTGTGTCCCAGGAATCAGTGTTAGGCCCAGTCCTGTTTAATAACTTTACTGATCCTGCTCTGGATCAGGGGATTGAGTCCATCAGCAAATTTACAGCAGATGACACCAAGCTGGGAGCAAGTGCTGATCTGCAGGATGTTAGAAGGGCTCTGGGAGGGAGCTGTAAGGCTGGATAGATGGACAAAGCCAGTGATAGGAGGTTTAACAAACCCCAGTGTGAGGTCCTGCACTTTGGCCACCACAATCCCTGGACAGTGCCCAGGCAGAAAGGGACAGTGCCACACTGAGTGAGAGCCAGCAGTGTGCCCTGGTGGCCAAGAAGGCCAGTGGCATCCTGGCCTGTGTCAGCAATGGTGTGGCCAGCAGGAGCAGGGAGCTCATTCTTCCCCTGATCTCAGCACTGGTGAGGCCACACCTTGAGTGCTGTGCCCATTTCTGGGCCCCTCAGTTTCAGGAAGATGCTGAGGTGTCCAGGGAAGGGCAACAGAGCTGGTGAAGGTTCTGGAGCACAAATCCTATGAGGAGCAGCTGAGGGAGCTGGGGGTGTTTAGCCTGGAGAAAAGGAGGCTCAGGGGAGCCCTTGTCACTCTCTGCAACTCCCTGAAAGGAAGAGTGGAGCCAGATGGGGGGTCCTTGTCTTGTCCCAGGCACCAACAACAGGACAAGACAACGCAGTCTTAAGTTGCACCAGGGGGTGGGGTTTAGGCTGGACATTAGGAAAAATTTCTTCACAGAAAGAGTGATGGGGCATTGGAGTAGGTCTGCACAGGGAGGTGGAGGAGCCACCATCACTGCAGTGCCATGGTCTAGTTGACCACGGTGGTGTTAGGTCACAGGTTGAACTTTGTATTTCCAAGAAGTGAGCTCAAGAACCTTACCAGAGGTGCATAGAATCAGTCTCATAACACTGTTTTGTGCTGGAAGGGACCTTAAAGATTATTTTGTATCAATGCCTCTGCCACGGGCAGGTAACATCGCACTAGATCAGGCTACTCAAAGCCCTGTCCCAATCTGGCATTCAACAGGCATGCAGATGTTTTTGCTAGTATTAGTCTATTAATGGTATTATTGTAGCTCACAGAGGTTTCTGAAGATACCAGAACTCCACAGTTCTACATGCAAACAGAAGATAAAAGCCCAGCTTCCAGGAAAAGGCTATTAACTACACACTGCCTCTGGTTCCCCTTCACTCTTATAATTGGAGTTTCAAGATCAGTCCTATAAATCTTGGAAACCTGCCCTTGTGAACTGCTACCTCTCTGTAGAGCTTTGAAACTTCGAAGAGCCTCAAATCTGTGGTCAACATCTTTTTGGGTCAAGCATCTCCAAATCCAACAGCCTTGTAACTTGATTGGATAAAATTGTCCTCCTCAAATCCTTCCCTGGACCTGTAATTACAAAAGGCTGAATCAAGATCAGAGACACAGTGCACTTTTAGCTGTACTACTTGCTCTAACTGTCCCTGAAACTTGATCTAGACTCCTATATTCTACTGGTTTATTTTTGTTATTGTTTGGGATGTGGGCTTTTTTTTGTTTCAGCTGCACAGGTTGCATGTGGCAGTTTTCAGATGTCTCTGGGAGAGGAACATCTCACAGCCACCCTGTGCAGGCAGAACCACGAGTGCATTTGCGTGATGCAGGTTGTCAGTAATGAGACCAAATCTGGAGAGCATTTCAAGGGATTGAAGACACTGTGTCCTTGAAATAAAACTCAAGGTGCTTCTTGCTATGCAAGTTAAAAAGTGTTGAGACTGCTTGTGGTGATCAGTGTTTTACTGTAGGCCAACGCAGCACAGTCCTCACATATTTCTGAAGGATGCCTGAAATATCTTAACATTAAAAATTTTAGCGTCTTGTCTTTTTACCAACTCCTAAGTGATCAAAATGGAAAGCTGGGCGTGGAAACATGACCTTACCAGTAAAATCTACCAGCACCTGAGGAACAGCCCGAAATCTAGATGCTGGTACTTGCCTGGTGTTGGAGTGAGTGAGTTAGGGGATTCTCTGAATTCCTCAAGGAGGAATCAAGGTGCAGAGATTGAGTTAAAGCCTTTGGATGGATTAAAGTATATTAAGCCACTTACAGATAAAGTAGAAGGAAGTCACTAAGGTTTAGTAGGAGCTGCAGTGTTTTTAGTAAGTATAAGGCCTCAAATACCATGGTAGCAATGAGTGCTCTAGTGAAAGTTGTAAACACACTGATATCTTCAGTAGAGGCTCCAAGCCCATAGCTGTAGACAGTGCTTAGACATAACAGAGTTATAGGAAGAATATTGCTTATAATATTTCTTAGGTAGAACAAGATAGATTGTATGCGTAGTTCTATACGTAACCTAGTGTGCTAAGAAACTAGAATTCTAATAGGTTAAAGAGTTTGCATCTTAGCTTGTTGGGAAGATCCTCTATAACAGTATGGATTAGGGAGAGTTGCTGCTTTTAGCTATTGAATTTTGCCAGGGCTTCTAGCCATTCACTTATTGCTTATTGCTGCTGATTTTGCCATTGCTTTTGTTATTGTCTTTTGAGACTGATGTGCTTTGTAATAAGATGCACTTTGTAGTAAATAATCTTTTTAACTATTAGCTACTTTGGTTATTAAAGATAACCCGACAAGTAGCAGCCTTAGAGCCCCGGAGTTTGGTGCCTGTAGAGAACCTGGGTGTAAGGAAAATTAATCTACAAACACTAGAGGTTTATGTCCAAAAAGGAGACAGAGGAGTCTTTTTTGCTTTATTCAAATAAAGGGAGAAGCCATGGGGCATTCCCCTGGGATCTCTCAATTTTTTGGAGGATGCAGCCTCCTTTTATCCCATTTTCCCGGCCGCTTTTCCCTCCCCCTTTCCCCATGGACTGAGGTACTCGAGAGGCACAGGCTTCCTGGAATGCCTGACACCTGAGATTCCCTCTAATGTATAACCCTTCCTTTTAATTTTTAATTCTTATAGAATTCATAGCTTTCCCCCGTTGCTTCTTTCATCTTCCGTTACGCAATTTAATTTACCAGCAAACCTACAGTTTGTTCGTAAAGGCAAATCTCTTTTCCCATTCATCAATCAGTAGAATCCATCCTATTCTTTCTTTTATCTCTCTGTGCTAGCCTTATCTACCAGCAAATCTACAGCAGGTTTGTAAAGACAAACGCGACATTCCTCTCGTGGGGATCAGAAAGAACCCCACAGCCTGGTCTCTGTCAGCGTTGCAGGCAGGCCGCCGCCACTTTGTTCCGAGGCAGCTCCTCAGGAACGCGGTCGCCGGGCTCTACCGGGCCGGGCCGGGCCTGCCCCGGGGCCGCCGCCTCAGCGCCGCGCCCGCTCCCCTCACGGCCCCACTTCCGGGTTCCCCGCCGCGCCCCCGGGCGCTGACGTCAGCGCGCGCGGACCCCGGAAGTGGAGCCAGCAGGGGGCGGGCGGAGCCGCGCGCGCGGCACTAGGCCCGGAGCGGCCGCGCGCTCCCCGTGACGGCGCCGCGCGCGCGCGCGCCTCGTCCCGTCCCGTCCCGTCCCGTCCCGCCGGCGGCAGCGCCAGCGCCAGGTACGTGCGGCGGCCCGGCCCGGGCAGCGCCGCCGGAGAGGGGCCTCGGGCGGCAGGGCGGCCCCGCGGCCGGCGAGCCGGGGTGGCGGCGACCAGCCCTGCACCGGGATGAAGACTGCGGGCCTCCCGTGTGCTTGGCGGCGTCAGGCCCGCGGCGGCGGCGGCTGCGTGTGGCGGGGCCTCCGAGCTGTCGGCGCTTCCCCCGTGCGCGGGGCTGGAGCTGTGACGGGGCTGCGGGGGCACGGCCGCGGTGTCACCGCCCGGGCTCTGCCCGGCTCCGCGCTGCGCTTGCTGCCGCTCCACGTGTTGGCACCTTCGCAACTGCTTCCTGATGCCACGGCTGTCACATGAACCAGAAACTAGTCATAATTTTCAATTTTCTACATAAAATCCGAGGGTTTTGTTTTTCGTGGTGTAGCCTCGCAGTCATTGCTGCAGTTTTTGGTGCTGCCGGCTGCTTTTGCTAAACGAGACTGCTTGCCAGTTTTCTCCGCTGCCTAATACAAGCTTCCTGTGCGGTTGTAAATGACAGAAAGTAATTTGAGCGTGATTCTTCTGAATTTATAATATAGCTGGGCCTGAGTGATAGTTTTCATTCCAAGTATTGCTCTTATTATTAGGTGGGATTGAACAGTTATTTTTAGACTTAAGTTTCCTGTAGTTGTTCTGGCAGCTTAGAAAGGGGCATGAAACATTTGCCATTTCTGAGTTATTCAAATGTAGGGAAATAATTTCCCAGTTTAAATTGTTACTTTTACTTGGTTTTAGTTTGGCAGGGAGAAAACTCAAAATTTGTAATTCTAAAACAGGAGAAATTTGGCATCTATGGTCCCTTTCTAAAACCTACTCTCTTTTTTTTGGAGGGGGGAACTGTTGCCTTCATTTTTCTTTCGAAGATAAATGCTTTTGAGAGAGAATGAACTGGTTTCCTCCCAGATGCCTAACTTTTAACCATGGTGCTACATGAGCCAAGCTGCTCAGAGCCATGTAAACTGGCTTATCTGGTCTTCGCAAAGTGTGTCTTCCCCTTCACCTTTTTTTTGCGTTATGTTTTTGGCTAAAGTATTGAGTGAGCAGGTAACAGACCTTGTTCAGGACATACCATCGTTGGTAAAAGAAGTGTTTATAAAAGCAACAGCAGTTACAAAGCTAACTGGATACCTTTGGTCTTAACGGAGCACTGATTTGGTAACACTAAAGAGCAGGGGTGTTAATAATATTTGCCTTCAAAGGAGAAGAAATACCAGTAATACAGCAGGTGTCCTTTCAGTAACTCTTAGTATTTTCTTGGAATCTTTACGGAGGCAGGGATGTGAAAGAGGGTGGCATGCTCTTCTGTCAGGAATGGCAAAGCAGTTTTATGATAGCATTGTGGTTAATGAAGGCCCACAGATCGTTAAAATTAGGTATTTTGTAACTATGTAGGAAAAAGTGAAAAAGCTCTTGCGTGAGGGAAACTAAAATTTTAACAACTGAAGATAGCAGCTTGGACTGTGTCAGAGTGCAGTCAGTGTGAAAATGCAGAAAGGATGTCTTTATATGCTCCTCTGGGTTTGGAATTGACAAAATCTGCTGTTACAAGTATTTCAGGTATTATTTCACTTTCTTTTAAAAGAAAAAAAAAAAAAAAAAAAGATTCTTTGCTGACAAGAGTATTGGTCTTCGCAGGGTAGCTCCAGATAGAAGCCCCGGGTGATGGCTGTTGCTGAAGTCGCCAGTGTTGCCAGTGCTTCCTGCCTGCCTGCCAGCTGGAGGTCTGATGTGCCTGCCACCGCTGGTGTTAGTCTAGGCGCCCCCCAGCCCACCTCTGTCAGAACATGGTGGGTTAAGACGCATGTAACATTTACTGTGTTTAAGCTAACCTGACTCCTTTTGTCTGCAGTGGGTTAGCAGATGCGGGTAGGCGTAGGAATGAGATGAAAACTTCCAGCAGGCCAGCAGTACTGAGCAGCTGGAGGCAGACAAGGGCACCGTCATTTCGCATGAGCAGCGCATGCTCAGGCCGCTCTCTGCCTTACTGAAATACCTTTAATTATTGGAGTTTTCTCCCCAGTGCTAGACAGACAGATTTTGTCTGTCTTCTTGAGATTGCCTTTTCAGTGGTTGCAGCCAATTATGACTATATTTAAATCTGCGAATTGACTTGAGCATGGACTTTACTGAATTGCCTTTTATGTACTAGTTAGCAAATGTTTGGGAGAGCTTCTCCTTATAATTACTCAGTGGGGATTTATCTTTTTGAATCTCTTCTTTCAAGTTCACAACCTTATTTTTTTTTTCCCTTGAAGACTCAGCACTGACTCTGGAGGTTTTGCCCATTCCAGGCTCTATAGAAAAAGTCCTGAATACAACTCTATTGCTGGTACTTTGTATCTGACCCACTGTTCCTTTGGGGAACAATGTGCTGTCGTGACTGAGGAGTTTTTTAGATTTACAATAGATTAGTGGAATTCTTTGAAGTAAAGCATACATACAAAGAATGAATAGATATATTTAATTTTTTTTTTTTCACAAGCTTAGTGAAACAAACTGGTTAACAATGGACATGAAAACACCCTCTTATGAAATTTAATACTGTTCTGTGAATTTGTTTGGTGCTTTAGAAGGACATTTTTTTCTCTTTACACGTATTGCACATTTATGTACTTAGCCTGTAGATGAGTTTCACAAATCTGTACTGAGTGGAATTCCCAGAGTATAATTTAATGGGTTTAAATTTGTTATTTTTCACGTTTATTTTTCAGCATTTTGTGTGCTGTATGGACTTTGAGAACTTAATATTTAACTGCTCACAGCATTCCTTACACTGTTCTTGTAATGTGACTTGAGCTTTTTTGCAAGGTGAAAAGATAATGTTTGCTTTTATATCATCCTTGCCTTTCTGCTCAGCTCACCAGCAGTTACCTATTAATATACTGGTTTTGGTAATGATTTTTGTTTTATGGCTGACTGCTTTTATGAATTAGACTGGGACCAAAAGTTATTTATCTCCAGCCACAGACCTGTTCTGTTAAAAAAGGTGCCCAGGGTGCAGTTTCACAGCCTGTTCACATTAGATCCCTGTTGCTGGAATGGGCAGCACTCGTCTCTGCTTCCTGCCCCATCTCTCCAAGCTGTGTGGAAGATCAGCTGGCTGCATAGTGAGCTAGGTGAAGAAGCTGATCTAGCTGACACAGAGCTAGATAAGGAATGCTTCTCTGTCATTGCTTTAGCTTGCTCACTGACACAGATGCTGTCACAGGCAGTAGCGGTAGGACACAGGGCCACAGCTTTAAACTGGAAGTTTAGATTAGATTCCAGGAAGGATGCTGAGACATGAGAGCAGACTGTCTGGAGAGGCTGTGGATGCCCCATCCTGGGACATGAAAGGCCAGGCAGGTGTTTTGGACAAACTGGTGTTGTGAAAGGTGGTGCTGCCCATGGTAGGTCATTGGACTGGATAAGCTGCAAGGTCTCGCAAAATCCAGATGTTGCTATGGCTCTATAAGAAATGATGTAGGGCTGGAGTGTAGAATCTAGAAGTAGGAGAAGTTCTGAAAGTGTATCATACAGACTTCAGCAGATCATGGATCTGCATCCTAAGTCGCTGTGTACTTTAGTTGGCTGTGGTGAAAGCTGCTCAACCACTTCTCTGAGCAGTCTGTTCCATGAATTGATTAGTCATGATAATGCTGGTGTGGCTGGTGGCATACTTTGTGGTCTAGTCATATCTTTATTGGTTTTATTCCTGTTACACTCTCCTGGAGTGTATTGACCTCCATATGGATGGAACCTCTCTGGTACTGCAGTTTGGATTCTGTTGACTGTGTGTCCAGAGGAAAGACGAACCACATAAGACTTTATCAGGTTAATTTTAGGTGTTTCTGCTACTGTGGTTTCTGTATTCTTGCAGGTTCTGTTGGCCAGCAGAAATCAGGGAGACCAATCTGTACTAAGCTTGTTATATAGATATTTGGCTATTATAGGTATGGATTTTAAATACATAGGTGAAATAAGTATTGTCTTAGCAAAAACACTGTTAGCTAAATCAATATATTTGGTATGGTGGTTAATTTAAGAAACTCTCTGTCAGCAAACTATTAATTTTGTTGTGGTTTGACCACAGTTGACTACTAAGTACCATACAGCTGATTGGTCACTCCCTTCCCTTTTCCTTGTGCCCCAGTGGAATGGGGAGTGAATCAAGAAAAAAATGTAAAACTTGCACATTGAGGTAAAAGCAGTACAATAATTGAAAGAAAATAAAATATAATACTACTAATTCTAATAAATGTAATGGAGAGGAAGAGGAAAATAAAACTCAAGATAGTCAGGTAATGTACAGTACAGTTGTTTACCACCTGCTGACTAATACCTAGCCCATCCCTGAAGAACCATCATCCCCCTCCACCCCCCCCAGTCTGGGTAGTTTCCCCAGTTTATATACTGAACATGATGTTCTGTGGTCTGGGATGTCACTTTGGCAAGTTTGTGTCACCTGTCTTGGCCATGCTCCGTCTTGGCTTTTTGTGCAGCTACTCATTAGCAAAGCATGAGATGCAGAAAAGTCCTGGACTTGGGGTAAGTACTACTTAACAATAGCCAAACCATCCACCAGCATTATTCTCATTCCAAATCCAAAACACAGCTACACTAACCCAGCCAAAACCAGGACACTCAGGCAGGCAAATAAAAGAATTTTCTTGCATGTGTAGGAAGAGAGATGATGATTGAAATAAGAATTAGCTGGACGCATTGTCAGTGGTACTGCAAGTTAGTGAGTTGCAATGTTGACTGGAAGCAGGTCCATACCTGAAGGACAGGTAATGTTAGTGCTTATGTTTGTTAACACCTGTGATTTTAAAGTCAGGCCCATCATAATATATTTTTCCAGTTTCTGTTTTTTTTAGTGTTAGTAAATATCAATTGGCAATAAGGAATTTTACTATAGATTTCAAGTCAAAGTTTGGGCTAATTTTTTTTTTTTTTTTTTTTTTTTTTGAGAGGGACATGCTGAAAATATTTCTGATTGTATTGAAAATATTCTTGATTACTCTTAAGTACCCCTAAGCAACTCTCTGAGATGTAAGTAAAAAGTATGAAATTTAACAGGAAGATAGCTTTGGAAATTGTGTACAATTTCCCAAGGTAGCTAGTCTGGATTTGTCTGAATTACAAGCTCCATAAAGTTGCCATTTTCCTTTGCAGTATATCTTTTAAAGTACTTGATTTTGATTCTCTGGACATTTCAGCAACAATATAGATATTCTGCTGACCCATAAAGCTTTCTTCACTGTATCACCCTTATGCAGTGTCTATAGTGAAGGCTTCTGGTGGGACATGGCAAAAAGTGAGTTCTCTTGGTTTCTTGTCATCCTTGTCAGTGGTATATTTTCTTTTAGGAGTAGGCATAGTGGACTCCTCATTGTTCTGTTTTAGGTGTATGAAGAGATGTGGTTGATTGTACTTTGGAGCTGTTTTATACTTCTGAGTCTTAGTTTTTGGAATAATAACGGTTTGTTTGAGAATATGGATGATGTAATTCTGATTGATTGTGTTGTCAGAGTGCCAGGTACTCTCCAGTTTGTCTAAAATTCTGTGTTGAAGACCAAACCTAGCAAATAATGTAGTGCTTATAGTTTCTTTTGAAATTCTGCAAGCCAGGCTTTATAAAGCCTTGAAATGTGTATTTGAGTAGCTGTCATGTTTTAGCATACAATACATGGAAATCTCTAATCCTTGTTTAACTTAAAAAGATGGCAAACTATGCTCTTGCTTTGCATCCTTCTTCTTTTAGGCACAATGTGTAGCAAATCTTGAAAACATCTTGCTTTGTTTCCTAACAAATGGTCATCTCATTCCTCTTGCAGTACCTGTGTGTTGCAAATCCACCTTAAGAAGGAAAATGTTAAGTGGGCTAGATTTGAATAAAAACAGGTACCACAGTCAAAGGGAAAACTGAAAGTATTTCTGAGAAGAAATGGGTTAACAGGAGGCCTTGGCAGTGAAAGAGCCATCACATAAAAGCATTATTAAAATTTGGTGAAATGAGAGATAAATAGGTGTGCTCATACAAACAGTTTATGTCTTGAGTAATGATCATTATGCTGAAAGAGTATCTCCCCACTGAAGCATACGATTCAGCATAGTGAAATAAAATCTGAAAAGAGAATTCTCTATCTGTATGTTCGTATCTCCCATGCTGCAGGAGTGTGCTAGCATGCCCTACCTGCAAGCTTAAGAGGAAGATCTCAGAACAAGCACAGCCATCAAAATCAAAGCTTGCACTTGACACATGCTAATTGATAAGTCAGAAATTGGTGGAAATTTCCTTATAAGAAATTTTAAATGTTTGCATTTTGGAATAGCAGGGTTTGAATTTTGGAAGCACAGACTATTTCCTACCACAATGATGACTTCTTGAGTCCTTCTTAAGGTCTCTCAGTATTTCTTTCTTGGCCATGTTGGCAAATCAAGCTGAAAAGTTGATTTTTAGGCAGCAGCTTGTTCCTTGTTCTGTCACTTCAGTTGCACCAGGTAATGAACTAAATCTGAAAATTGATAAATTAAAAGTGTATTCTGAAAAAAAAAAAAAAAAGAAGGTAGGAGGGGGAGGGAGAAGAAAGAAATTAAGTTAGTTTTAACTCAGATCAAGTTCGTGTTTTGGTTTAACTCAGATATGATTCCCTGAACTGGTTCTCTCTGCATTGCTACTGAGCTGAGGGGATAGGATAGCATGGGTAGGGGGTGGGACTGCTAAAGTCGTTTTGCAAAGATGTGTTTGTGAATATGTCTTTTGATTCTAAGACCTGGGGGCAGGAAGGGTCTTTGTTCTGTATTTGCTCTCTGTGAAACAGTGGGGTACTTGTTATCTGCCTGGATGAAGTTGAACATAGCATTCCCTTGGCTTGGATTTAACATTTCTCAGTATAAGAAATTGTCCTCAATTTTTAGAAACTTTGAGCATGTTCTGATAATAGCAGCATGAAGGCTCCAGGTTATTTCACTCTGTGTTATGTCCACTGTGATAATGAAACTTTTATTTCCATCAAGGAGCACTACGTGCTTAACCACCTTGCTGTGTGAGATTTCGTATCTGTAGCAAACCCCAGCTAGTATCCTGACTTGTACTTTCTTTATTAAGACATGATTTTTTTATTGTCAGTGACTCAGAAACAGACAGTGACATTTTTGGCACACAGTACCATTTGTTCTCTGTTGTTGCTCCTTCTAAATAGGTTATATCTCTTGAATTGTAGCATTACATTCATGTGAATCATCCTATCAACTTCACTAACATCAAATAGGTTGCATGTACATTCCTGCAGGAGAGCTCTAAGTTCTTGTTCATTATCTTTCGAACATAATTCTCTGGCAATTAAAGATTTTTTTAAATTTTTGTCTTTTCATTCCTTGTTCTATTAGTTCTATTATCCTTGTCCTTCTTCCTGGTAAGTATTTAAGTAGTCATAAAAATTAGGATAATTCGCTGAGGAATAATTGCAAGAAGACTACACCAAAAAACCCAGAAGCTTGAATTTTTGCCTATTTGATGTATTTGGTTGAAGGAGGGATGAAGAAATAGGCATATACTGAGATGGAAAGTCCAAGGGTGTCAACCCATACCTGCATTTTCTTGTGAGAAAAGATAAAACTTGTTTCAGACACTGAATTTTTTAAAGCTAGTAGTGAGTTCATTTTGAGAAGCTCTGATTTTGCCTTTGCAGTAATGTCCAGGGGCAACATTTTTAAGAACATTGTTTAAGAAATTTCAGAGAATCATGGTCTTTAGAGACTGCTACTAACAGGGATATAAGAAAGCTTTATTTCTGTGGGAATGTTAAACTATCTAGCTTTCTAAAAAGGGAGCATGGTGTAGATAATGTAGTATTTTTTCTTTGAGGTTGTTCTAAATTGCATTATTCTTTCACAATATAGGGCATCAGGTATTTTAATGTTTTACTTTATGGGAAATGGTGGTGCTTCCTCCCAAAAAAACCCCAAAACTGTGAGGCTAGTCAAACATAAAAGTGAGGCCCAGAGCAGTTGTGGAATCACTGTTGTTGCACATCTTCAAAACTTGACAAGTGCCTAAGCAGCACACATTTCAGTTGACCTCCAAATTTATATAGATCTATACAAGCTATACCTTACCATATACACTGGGCTGTGTTGCTGTGCTTTGGTGTTTTAGATTAGAAAGAAGATGCTTTCTGCAGTCTACTTTTGTGTCAGGTATCAACCTCAGTATCAGTGTGTAAGAATCTCCAGCAATTCTACCTGTACAAGACATGCTGTGCTGTTGTTTGGGCGTGCCTGCCAGCACCACAGAACTGACTGTGCTTGTTCTGCCACAGTGCTGAGGATATGCACTGTCAGTGGACTGTAACAGGGAGTGTGGTCTGAGAAAAGCTCTCAATTGGCTTTGACATTTCCATACTCATTCTGTAGTGGCAGGATGAATGAAACCAGGGGCCTGGAGCAGTGTGGACAAAGGGAGCTTAGGAGCGAGGAGTTGAGTTGGCAGTGTCTCTGTGAAAGCACTTGAAATGAAAAGACAAAATGAAAATTTGGGGAGGGAGAGGAATGGCACTAGAAGCTCTCAGGACAGAATGTGAGGCCAAATAAGACAGTGAGCTTGTGTGAGGAATAGGAGAGGATGATTGAAAGGCACTTAAGTGTGGGAGAGGAGGCATTGGGTTTGTGAGAAACATGAAGGTTGTACTTAAAGCTCGAGAAGGTTAGATAAAATACTGAGTAGCTCCTTATTGAGTGAGTATCTTCATTCAGTGCATTGACAAGGGCAGAAATGCAGTGGAGAAAAACCAGATATGATTATGCTTTCTGTATTTGGTTTGTATGGTGAGATTTTAGTAGCAGGAGTCTTCAGGTGTGGCTTTTTTGAGAAGCTACAAAAGCTTTTGACATGTCCAGTAGGCCCAGTATCATTCCAAGATGAAACTGCAGTTGGTCAAGGTTGTACCCCTGCAACCCATGGAAGTTCAGAGGGACAGGATGGTGGCCAAAGGAGTTTGCCAAGACTGTATTGGACAGAAACTTAGACATAGATGACACTACCTTAGAGAAGTAGTTGAGAATAGAGATCACTTCTTTCCTCTTTGTTTTCCATGTTGTTTTTTGTATGAGACTGGACTTCTGTTGCACAGGTGCTGAACATTTTTTGTGCAGGCTGTCTTAATTTTGGTATTTCCTAGGATGTGTAGACTTAGCATTGTTTTGGTAGTGTCTGTTTGGGTAAGGAAGGCACAAATTTTGGCTCTTTCATGCAGATTGACTCAGAATCAGGAAGGAATTCCTGAGAACACAAAACTAAGACGGCTGAGACCATGAACTCTTAGTTCACCCACACTTTCATACACACTTTCTGTATATTCCTTTGATATGCACTTTTGCTTTTTCTCATCTTCACAGGATGGTAGAGTTGTCGACATTGGCAGGGACCTCTGGAAATTGTGTAGTCCAATCCCAGTGCTCAGAGAAGGATTAGCTAGAGCAGATTACTTGTGGCAGTATTTAATAAGTTTTGAGTATCTCCAAGGACAGAGATTCTGTAATGTGTTTTTGCTATCTACTCTAATCACAGAGGAGCGAAGTGAACTCTCAGTTGGGTTATGGATAGAATCCTAAAGGTTTGACTATTCCCCAAACAAGATTAGAACCAAATGAGATTAAATGCTGATACTAAAAATGGATCTATTTTATTTAACAGTAAAAGAGGCAAATAAAAAAAGAGGTGGAAGGTGGGAGGACAGGAAGAGTGACACAAACAGTTAAGTAGAAACTTACCAGCCCTCTGTGGATCTTGATGTCATCTCATTGATCCTCTGGTCTTCTAGGTGGTGAGGGTCCTCCATGGACAAAGAATAGATTCCAGTGGATTGATAAACATTTGGGCCAGGTGGGAATGCCTGGGTACCTCCCCTGAGGGGCCAGGTTTGACACTGTCCCTTGCAGGACTTTGGATGAGTTGTATGATCTTGCATCACATGCAGTGCTCTGATGCAGAGTCTGGGGAACCATTCAGGGGGCCTTTAATGGACCATGACACCCTGTCAGCAGCCCCTGACATGAGTGTCCCAGAGATGTGGCTTTCCTTGCTGAACAAGTTTGAGTAACAGAGAATGGATATTTGTTGCTTCTGACCAGAGACTTTTCACCATGCATCAGAAATCTCCTCCTCCTCTCTTTGGTGGAGTGGGGGCTGTCTGTACAAACCTGGTCTCAGTAGATAAGACAGCTGCTGGGCTTTATCCTCCTGTGGAATTCTTCTCCCCCAGCCCAGATAAAATAATTTTTATCTTAAATTAACTTACAATCTAGGGCCTCAGACCAGGAGGCGCATTTAGGGTGCCATGGTCTCTGGTGCACCTTTGTTGATACAGCTTGGCTCTACAGTTTTAATGGACAATAATCCTTCATAAAAATGTGTAAGCCATAAGCGATAATATTGTGATCTCTGACACCTGGGTCTGGGTGCCTGTTCCAGTGTTTGAGCCCCGTTAGGGTAGGGAAGTTTTTCCCGGTGTTTAAATGTCCAGTTTGTCCCCATTGTATATTGCCTTCTCTCTGGGCAGCATTGGGAAGACTAGCTTAGTGGTCTTTTGCCTTCTCTGGCATTTAACAGGTATTGATTATACTCCTACTCCACCCTGGGTTTTCTCTGTGCTGAGTAGTCGTGTGTCTCTCAGCCAGATACCAGATGCTTCAAGCCCTTAACGTTTTTGCAGCCTTTGCTGGTCTCACTGCAGTGTGTGTCCATGTTGCACCTGGAGTATCTGGAACCATCACAGTATTCCAGGTGTGTTTAGAAGTGCAGGGTAAGATCATGTCCCTCCACCTACAGGCAATGGTTTTCTTAAAGCAGGATGTCATTGAAAAGATCTTCATTACTTTGTTTCTTCATGTCTCATTTTAAACTATTGGGAAACATTATATGTAGTCTAGGTATATAGTCTAGAGAAGCTTTTCTACTTCTTTCTAAATTTTGGATTTTTCCCTTTCCAAGCTGTATTAGCTTGAAATAATACTATGTTTTGTCAATTTTCAGAGATAGTAAATGGAAAGATGTATTCATTGAAGGGGAGAAATTTACTCCAGCTGATTCATGCAAGAGTGAGGAATATTTTGAAGCAGAGTAATTTTTACATATCAACGTTACTAGGTTGTTGCTTTCCATTTAGTTTGTACCTTATCCTTGGGGTAATGAAATGCCTGGTAGTTAAGACATATTTTAGCAGAAATATAAAGTTAATATTTCGATGCTAGTCTGGGCTTGGTTTAAAGCACTTGAGTCTTAAATTCAAATAATATCTATTCTGCTTACATTTTTGGATTCTGTTCATTTTGATTGTCTTTGAGGACAGCGTTCTGTCTCTTCCTTTCCCCATATTAAAAAAATCTTCTTTTTGATTCACCTTCCAAATTTCAAAAAAAAGTCTGCTAAATTGAATGTACATCAAGGGAGCATGTATTTTGTCTAGCATTGCTGATCTTTTATTCACAAGATTTGGGGTTTTGTTGCTGTTTGATGGAGGGTTTTTTTTTGTCAAATGATTTTCCATCTGTTTTTCCCCTTCTTTTATACAGTAGAATTTAGTAACAAAACATGGTGAATCTGAAAGTTTTGGTTTATCTAAGATTTTTTTTCCCCCCTCTTTTTTCCTTCTTCTCCAGCATAAGGAATTTAGGACAGACCATTTTTTGCTTTTTGGTGTACATCACGTTTTTAGGCTGTTGTAACTGAAATGTTTCTTCTCTTCTCATTTTGAAGTAAGTTAAAAAGAGAGGGTTACCTACATTACTGTGTGGATGTTTGCAGCATATTTTGCTTGCTGTTCTGTAGTTGATTTAGTACTTTCCTTTGAAGATTAGTTTTTTCCTCTGTGTATACTGCTAATGTGGCCATGTACTGCTCAGTTCAGTCTTCATTTAATTACAGAAAAAGAGAATTCTTGTTTACACAATGGTACTTTATAGGTAGGGCTATTTTAGCACATATTTTGAAAACTGTCAGTTGTTTGTGAAAATGTTTATATTGCCTATAATATGCTTTTCAGGAGTCCGTTGTGTTTAGTGGGGCTGATGCTGGTTTGTATTTTTCCCATTCCGCATACTGTTTAATTTAATGTATCTCTGCCTTTCTTGTAGTAATTTTTGTCTCGGGAATCAATGTGATTAGCTCTAGAGGTTGATGTAAAGAATTCTAACATACAGTCCTTGGTACACCTGTATGTTGTTCATGACTTTTTAGGGTTAGACGTTATCTGTCTGATCATAAGGTGACATGGAGGTAAAAAAATTTTACGGATTGTGTGCTCTTTTTCCTGTAATTACAGTTTGTTTATCTATGAATACTGTTGTAGCTGTTACATTTTTCGGCTATCACACTATTCTAATCAGTAAGTTGTGTTTAACAGCAATCAATGGGGATTTAAAAAACTGAATGGAACAGAGAAACTGGAAGAAAATTACTTTGGGTTAGAATCAAAATTTCATAGAGAGAGACTCTGTTAAGCTTGTTTAGTTTATCAGAAGAAAGATACAGGACTTTGCTGTGGTGTCTAATCATGTAAGGGAAAAATAGAGAGAACTTAACATACAAAGGTCCAGCAATAATTAGTGACTGAAGCCAAAGTAATTCAAACTGGAAACAGGACAGTGACTAGCTTTTCAGACATCACAGCATGTGATGGATTGTTTAGCTCCTAATAACTTGAATATTGCCATGGATGCCTTTCTGTAAGAACTGCTGTAGTTAAACGTAAGTTACTGGTCTTAGGGACTGGTAACAGAAGAAAATAAAAAGCCTCTGTTTAAGAGGACATGGTTGATTTTGAGGGACTGTCTGGCCTGAAACTGTGAACCTTCCAAGAAAAAATGAGGATTTTGTAATGATTTTTTTTGTCAAACTAAGTTGCATCTCCCCATGTCCTTCTCCTTTTGCTTTTATCTGTTCTTTTGCTTTTGACAGTGCTTGGCTGATCTCTGTTCAGTCACATTCTGCACTTAGAAAAATTAAAGACTGTTTTCCTCCTTAGTAGACATTCCTTCAAACTGGTAGGAAATGCAGTGCTTTCAAAAACATGGACAGATAATTTTGTAATGTTGGTTTAGAATGACTGAAGTTTCTTTAGCCAGTGTCTGTTAGTGGTTACTGCTATGACAGAGGTTTTAGGCTTAAGGCTAAACCAGTGCCATGGATACATCTGTTTAGCCTCACTGAAGTAGTTCATCAGACAAGTAGAATTTATTTTTTTCAAGGACTTTGCTTTATAGTATGGCAAGTAACAGCTATGAGTATGTGTTGCAAAAGGATCAAGAATAAAAAGAGAACTCTTGTTCCACATTTTTTCCTTCTGGCTGTTAAGTCAAAGGTGCAAATGAAATGGCCAGATTTGTTGTCATCATTATAATTTGTATTTGTGGACAACAGTAATCTGTCATGTAGGATACTAGGCCAGGAGGTTTGCAAAGGTTTAACAAAGATATGTGTAAAGTTGTGCAGTGACAATGGTATTCCCAAACAGCAAGCAGACTGGCTGGAGTGGTGTGCTTAGGAGGAGGTGGGGTGCTGCTGGATGGCAGGCTGGACAATGTGCCCTAGTGGCAATGAAGTCACACTGATTCTTTGGTATGGGTAAGGGATTTGCTAGGGTGCTGTGTCTGGTTTGTCCCCTGATTTCAAGAGACACATATTGATGAAAAATTGGAGAAGGTCCAGCAGATGGCCACCAGGATGATTTTTTTGTTAGAAGGATGATTAGCTTGTTAGAGAACTCAACACATGGAGAAGAGTTCAAGGAAATTGTTTAGTTTGGAAAAGACATCTTCAAGTTCAACTATTAGCTCAGCTCTGCCAAGTTTTGCCAGAAATGGTATTCCTGAGTGCCACATCCATACATCTTGTAAATCTGTCTGGAGATGGTGATTCTGCCACCATCCCAGGCAGCCTGTTCCAGTGCTTGACAGCCCTTTCAGAGAAGAAATTTTTCTAATACCTGATCCAAACCTCCCTTTGTGCATCTTGAGGCAATTTTTTCTTATTATTTGTGAGAAAAGACGAACCCTCACATTGCTGTAGAGAGCAAGAAGATCTCCCCAGGCCTTCTTTTCTCCAGGCTAACATGCCCTTCTCCCTCTGATAGTCCTTGTGCTTCCGACTCTTCACCAGCTTCACTGCCTTCCTTTGTACAAGTTTCAGCACCTTAGTGGAAAGACAGCTTGGAGAGGTTTAATCAGTCATCCAGTACATAGAAGATAGTTGTGAAAGAGAAGCTGTTTTTTACTGCTCAAAAGGTTGAGTAGTGAGAGCAGAAATTTTGTCTTAGGAAAAGGGAAATCTGTTAAAAATAACTAAACACTGGAGTAAGCTCTGGGCAGAGATAGCAAGGTAGTAGATCAGGCAGTAGGAAACTGTGTAAAGAAGTGTGGTTACGATTACTGACAGACACTTGATGGACTATTCTTTTATAGAAATATTGGGTTTTTAAAGCTGAACCAGTAAAGAAAATAAAATTTACTTATGTTTGTTTTTTATTTTTGTTCTTTTTTAATGTTTCATAAAAGAAAAGATGTACTGATGTGGGAAAAAAAAATCAAAAATGTGAGTTTGATGCAGTCAGAATAAAAAAATCAAGTTATTCAAATATTGATCTAAAAGGAGTAGCATGTTTCTATTATTCGCATTATATATAATACATGTAAATTGTATGTTGTAGTGCAACTTTATTACAATCTTGTGGAAGCAAATCTGAGGACTGCAGGTGTTTCACAGGGCTATTTGCTTTGCTTGCCAAGTAGGTGAAATTAAGCAGTACTTGGTTTAGCTTGCCATATAGCACATGCTGCCACTCAAGGGGCAGAGCAATGACAGTTGAGATACTGTATTGGTAAAGCTTGCAGAAATCATAAATGTTGAAGAAGCAAGTGTTCTACAGGAAAAAAAGCTGTGGAAAGAGCTGTAAGGAGATCTCTTGAGGCAGACATTGTCACGTATAAGAGGTACGTACACTGCAGGGATTTAGGCTTTTTAGTCTGATTCTGAAATAAGGTAACTTGATGATGAGCTGATGTCTTCAGTAGCCCTGCATGCTCTTTTCAGTTGTGTATTATTTGATTCTGCATTGTCCCTCAGTTCTGTATATTTTTGTGTCATCTGCAGTATTTTCATTAGATGCAGAGAAGTCATGTGCGGTGGTGATGTATATTTGCATGTGTGCATTCCAGAAGATGTTGGAAGAAGCAGATGTGTTGTAGATTTAGTCTTCCTTTTGTGCATCTCTCGGCACAGAGTCTGAAGCAGAATCAGGAATACCTTGCTGTTTATAAAGGTCTGGACTACAGACCTGGATTCACTGCATTTCCATCTGATTTGTATGTGTTCTTTTCAGGGGTCTTCAGTTCATGGCAGACAGCCCTTCGTAAAGTCATGCTGTTACTGAAGAGCAAAAGAGGAGAGGGGAAAAAAGGGATTTTAAAGTACTAGACGCATAGGCATGTGTCTAGGGCTTTTTTAGCAGCTTTTGATGGTGGTCTAAGGAGAAATCATTTCCCTTGAGTTTTCCAGTTTCTCTGTCTTCTGTGGTGCTCTGGAAAATTACTTTGGTGTCTCTCGTAAGAGAAGATGCTTTTAATAGTCTTTGCATTTTTCTCTGTTCAGAGGCATTTTTGTATCCCAGGTGACTCATGGGATTGCTTGAGAAAAGATGATGTTAAAAAAAATAAAATTCTGGCTTTGGCCTGTAACTGCTTAGTATATGCAGAGACAAGGCTATTGAGAGTCAGTCTTCTCCACTCAAATTTTCAAGTCAAAATCCCATTAAAACCAACAATACAAAGTACAAGCATCTTAATCTCATCCAAGGCCAGTTTTTTTATAAACTATCACAGGACAATTTCAGCTATCGTATGACATAATGTCCTACAAAGTCCTCATAACTCCTTGTAATATACACTGCATGGAAAACCTTATTCTGTAAATAAGGAACATTTCATACAACTATTTTCCAAAGAGTTCTATTGCCTCAATGCTTTTTTTTTTCCCCATCCTCATCAGCTGAGATATAGGCCCATTAAATAATGGAAAATAAATCACCCACTAATATAGCATTATTACATGGACTTTTCCTGATGCTTTAATTGCGGTATGTTAATTCTTCATAAACATTAATTCCTTGGATTTTCCCTCACATCTGCCGTTTTTGAAGGATTTTCTCTGTCCTTTTAGAGGAAGGTATTGATGAAGGCATCTTGAAATTGATGTCTTACTCATCAGTGTACATTCATCCCAGGTGCTGAGATTGGGAAAGCTAAAGAAGGACCATTGAAGTTCTTAAGGCAGGAATCCAGGCTGAGATTCCTGCCTGGAATACAAGAAATACACATAAAGAGGTCATCTGTAAACATTTTATCTTTCAAGAGGTGGGTAAAAGTCACCTACAAATTCCTTCTTTGAACAGGATTCTCTGGTCAGCATTCTCATGCCTTCACTGCAGGGTCACTTTTTATGTTCCTAGAGTTGATGGCTTGATTCATTAGATAACTGCCTATCTACCTCAGCAGCAGCAGGGTCCTGTACACCTAATTATTGATAGTTTGTATATTTAAGAAAGGACTGTACGACTGTACTGTGGTGGTGTGGGTTAGCCACAATAGGCAGCCAGATCCTTCTTCTGGCTAATCCTTCATTCTCCAAACCGTGGGTGGGGCAAAGAACTTGAAGGGTAAAAGTGAGAAAACTCATGGATTGAGATAAAGACAGTTTTATAAGGAAAGGAAAAGCCGTGCACACCTGCAAAGTGAAATAAGGAATTGCAAATATCCAGCTATCCTCAGGAAAGCAAGCACAGCTTCGTCACGTGTGGTGGTAACTTGGGAAGACAAGCACCATCATTCCACACATTCCCTGTTCCTTCTTTTCCAAGTTTTTATTGCTGAGTGTGTCGTCATGTGGTTAGTTAGTCTCAGCTGTCTTGGCTTGTCCCCTCCCAGTTTCTTGCGCAGCCTGCCTGTGTGTTGGCAGGGCAGCACATGGAAGCAGGAGAGCCCATGATGCTGTGTGAACTCTGCTCAGCAGTGTTTAATGATGCTTTTTTCAGCACAGTTCCAAACCCTACAAGCTACTACAAAGAAAACTGACTCTCTCCCAGAGAAAACCAGAACAAGTACTCCAAACTGTTGCTTCTGCAGGTGATCATTTCGAACCTTGTATTTGGTTGATACACTGCTATATTGCCAACATCACAGAGGATATGTTGAGGTTGTGCTGCCTCTTTTTCTGTTATTTTGGCATGGTTTTTTGCTTGTGTTAATATTCGTATGTTTAAGAAGATGTTTTCCAGCATTTCAAGAAGTTCAACCAAACAATTAAAATCTCAATGTGTGGAGTTATGTTGACTCTGCTCAGTGTGTATACTTGAGTTGCTGATGCATATTGCTAATGCACATGGCTCCTAGTCATCTGTTGTTTGAACTTACAGGGTAAATGAAACTGGAAGGTGGTTGGTGTGCAAGTGTATCAAATTTCAGTGCTGATTGCAGTCAGGTACTTTATCAGCAAGTTCTACCACCTTTTGATAGAGTACAAAGATCTGCTGAGGTTCAGGGGACTTAAGGATTGTTGGCTGTTTCTTTGTATTCTAAGTGGTTACATCTGCCCTTCTAACATTTATTAATCCCCTTGCTTTGCATCTTTCCTCTGCCTTGTACAGTGGTATGCAGCATGCTCTAGAACAACTAGGTAAATTTTCTTGAAATTCTGATAAGTCTTAGTAAGTCTGTGTTAAATGTGTGAGAAAAGCCATTTTAACTTCACAGAGTGGGACAGCTTTAAGGGTAGCTAATGGGAAGAAGCACACACTACTAAACTGATCTTCTGATCCTAAGTTTCTGATCTCTAACATGGGGATGGTGTAGCTGCTGATTTATATCATCAGAGCTGAGCATAAGGTGCTGTCTCTAAACCACCTTCTTATACTAGAGGTAGATATTTTCAAAACCATTTAGTCTAAAGCAGACTGGAAATAATAGCCTTTCAGAGCTGAAGTTGGATAAACCAATAGGCACCTAAAGATATTAAGTTAAGGAAAGGGAAGTACAACCTTAAATGATGCAGTTGTTACTGATCTGTAGTGTCCTAGAAGTGGGAAAAGATAAAATCTAATTAGACACAAAATACTGCTAAGATAAATCATTGTATTTTTTTGCTTTGTTGAGCCAATACCAACAAAGGACTTGAGGCAAACTGTACCCAGCCATCTCTTTGAAGAAAAATTGGATCTTAATCAGTCAGCAGCCACATTATACAAATCTAACCCATACTTGTTCCCAGCTTGCTTGGGATGTCACTTTATGAAGAGTACAACATGCATTCTATTATATCCTAATAAAGAAGTGCAGTACAAAGAAGCATTCTGATAACACCTCCTCATGTTGTGTCCAGATAAGCTTAAAGGACTTGTGCTCTTTGAAGATATTTGTGTGTTTTCTTCTTATTTCTGTCTTGTCGTTAACACTATAATAATTTATAGCCTTTATTTGGTGTATTGGTAATATTTACTTAGCTTCAGGTATTGCTAATTTAGAGAAAAAACATACACAGCATTTTTGTCATTTACTGTATTTGTCTCACTTCTGTCTGCATTTGCACAATGAAGAATATTTTAAATATGTTGATATCTGTGTATGTATGCTATATATATGATATGATATGGTGTCTACTTTGATTTTTAAAAATACAGCTGTTATGCCGTCACAAGGTGTAAACTTTGAAAACACTTAACAGGCAACAACATGAAATATGTGTGTGCTCCCTTAGGTGCATTTTTAAAAAATTGGTTTATTGACCATTTCTTTCTGAGTCCACCAGTTTCTGTAATTACATAAGCAGGGGTATTATTTGAAATGCAGCCTTATTGTCTCATGGTGAAACCATGAAACCAGAATATTTCTGTGTCAAATTATTTTAAATATTGCTGGGGATGGAGTTAAAGAGGCACAGAGTATGTATAAGATGTTTTGTGTCAGAATTCTTAAGTTTTCATGGGTAAGCAAGATACATACAAGTAAATATACATAAACTTTTTTGCTGTAACTATTTCTTCGAAAAAAGTAACTTGTGCATTAAGAAGTATGCTTTTTGTATGTACCAAAAAAACACAGAAGTGTTTTCAAAAGACTCATCTAAGTAATTGTATGAATAACACATTTAAGAATATTAGCATGATAAGAATATCACATTTAAAGTCAGTATTTATTACAAGGAACTTGATGGTATTGAGAAATTATGTGAATCGGTCAGTATATGTGTATATATATATATATATATATATATATATACAGCTGAAGATCACTGCAATTTGCAGTTAATGCCTAGAATAAATTGCAGTTCTTGCTTTGCCTGTACAGAAAGACTCAGAGAGCTTCATAATTTTCCACTGTTCGTCAGTAGTGGATTTGTCACCTCTCTGTCAAAGAACAGAAATCCAACTCTGTCAAGTTATTTCTTCTCTTTGCTAATTAAACAAGTATTAGTGAGGGATTAAAAAAAAATCCTGTATTCACAGAAACAATGCATAGCATACTGTGCACTTGTTCCATCCTCATTATGATATCAAGTCCTCCCTCCAGTGGCTGCTGTAACAGTTTTTTACTTTGTCAAAAAGAACTGTAAATTCTCTCAAAGCTAAATTCGGGTTTATTTATTTTGGTCCTTTTAGCTTTGCAGTTGAACTGTTGTCTACTCAGTGGCAGGGTCTTCATCTACTAAAGGAAGAAGAATGGTATCTGTGGCAGAGACAAGAATGGCAAGGCTTTCTGGTCTCTGCATTGATTTAGCTGATGGGGATGGGGTCTCATTTTTCCAAGGTAAATCTGTTCAGATAGATTTTGTTTCTTCCTTGGCTAACAACAAATATTTGAGGACCTGTATGTATTTTGTTAACTGCATTAACTTACTTATACCAAATTATGAATTTTCAAATGTTGTATAGGGAGTACCACTCAATTTCAAATGACTAGAATAATTTTAATCTGGGCTGTTACAAAACACTATCATTGGTTTTTTTTGGCACTTTGAATAATTTTTACTGAAATTATTTTCTATATTTTTACTAGAATATACTGAAACTTACTAGAATATGCTATTATGTAGAATATAGTGAGTTTGTGCTGCAGATGTACAAACAAGATGGACAAGATTTTGTATTTGGTAGTGTTTTTTCAATGGACTGCTTGGAAGATCTGAGGAAAATATTTAATACCATCCATGTGTGGGAATCAACATTTGAGTCACTTTAATATTTACATTGGCACCATTATAGGCTAGAAAAAGAACAAAAAAAATCTCAATGGTTTTGCTGTTATTTTTGTGATTGCTTTTGTTACGAGTGGTGACTAAAGTCAAACAACACACATTTTAACTGAATCATGTCATAATTTACCAGGTACACCATACAAACAGAGCTTTAATAGAGTCTTGTAGTGTATTGCTGTTTCCCATCAACTTTGTCTGAACAGCCTTTACAAAGGAATGTGTCAAAATCTGCCATAGTTCCAACTTGTAAAATGGAACTACTGAACTTTCTAGACCCCCAGGTTTAAAAAACTGAATCACAACAATTCCTCAAACCCTCTCCTTTTAATAACTAATGCCCCCTTAAATTGCTGTATTACTCCTTTAATATGCAAGAAAGTGTTTAATAGGTTTCCTCTATGTGGAATAGACAACTAGTCTTTATTATGCTAAGTTTATTTTTTTTTCTGATGTCTATACAACGAAGTGCTGTTACTTAAACCATTATGGTGTTCTTTCTTGTAGGTCTAAGTGTTAGAGAGCCACTAGTACAGTTGGTGAATCCTGTTACTGTTATGACAAATTACAATAGAGACAGAGTTCATGCAAGCTCATCAATGATAAAGAACATGTGAGAGAAGAATAAAGCAAGTTGGTTATGACTGACAGATAAAACAAAGAACCAAAAAACGATTAAGGGAATAAGAATTCAATGCACTAAAGTCTTTTTATTGAGAAGGAAGAAGCAATTGTGATTTGGTAGTTCATTCCCTTGGTGTTAGACTCAAGATGAAAGAGTCTGGATTTGAATGTCTGGGTTGCCTTCTGTGCAGTAGGAGTAATTTGGAAATAGATTTTGTTCGTAAAGTCTTGCCTTGAATACACTGAGATTTGTTCTGTAGCTGGACAAATGTAGCTTTATATTTAAACACATTTACAATACAAATACAAATACCAGTAATGTATTGTGGAAATCACAATGACTTAAAATTGTGTGCTTTATATATCTTTACTAAAACAAAACTATATAGAATAATAATGACAACAAAATAGAGTTAATTGGTGAAGAAAATCCATGAAGATTGTGGAAGTTCTGTTGATTATATTTTCTTCTATCTTCTGTTTTGGATTTGCAGGTGTTACGCTTCTGTAAAAGGTTTATTGTTTACTGATGCTGCATTAAAATCACAAAAGTAGTTTTGATTAGGTAGAAGTCCATTTCTGATTAGGGAGAAATATTGTTCATTCTTGTAAACTTGAATCTTTAACCAAACTTTGTCAGGCTTTGGATGTAAAATACTCAGAATTTTTTTTTTTTTGGTAGCAGACAAGAGCTGTTGAAGGACAAGTCAGTAAATTTATTAATTTCCAATTCATGTTCTTTTTCAGATCATTGTTTGAATAATAATCTACATTTACCTCAGTATTTCAAGGTTTGTTGAGAGTTTGGGTAAATGATGGCTCAGCTCCAGCAAGGAGGTCCGGATGAAAAAGAGAAGACCACTGCATTAAAGGGTATGAATCTTTTTTGCCTTTTTTACATAGTTGACATTTTGGAAATTGTTGTTATGGAAAGGAAAATAATATGATATAGTTATGAATTAGAGCTTGGGAATTACAATACTAGAAGAGACTTAGTCCACCTGTGCTAATCCTTATTGTCTAATGGTGTGTCCATTTATCAGTATTTTCATGAGATAGTATAAAACATAAGATGGTACGTGGTAAGGAGCAAAATAAACTTAATTGCTTTTTACAGTTTTCATAATAGTCCTTTTTCAGAAAGTTGACTGGAGCTTTTGTGTTCTTAGTTTTTCAGAAGTTTTGATTTGTGTGATGCTTTTGTTTTATAGTTATGTAACCATATAACAGCTTTTTAAAATCTCTTGGACTAGAATGCTTGTAGGGAGGAGGCATTGAGGACATTGATTTGGTTTTATGAAGTTCCCTTTGTATGTTTTTAAAAAATAAATGTATATAAATTACTTAAGGGGAAAAAATAAATTACATAAATGGCATGTTTTAGATAGTGGCTTTTATCTTTGGAAGTACATGAAGATGGTTAGACATACAAGTAAGCTAACTCAAGGTTGATTTAAAGTGCATGCATCAGACAGTTGTATTCTAAATTATCTTTCAAAGAAGAAAAAATAACAGCTTGCCACTCCAGTGTACATCCTGGATTTCTATCAAAGCACTGTTAGAAAATGGTGCTCCCTTTCATGTGATGATAGATGAATTTCCTTCAGTTGGAATTGAGTTTTTGTGAAACATTTATTGATAACCTTTGCAGTGCTTTCATCAAACTTTGTGCCAATTCTCTCCAGTTAGTATCCTTTGAGGAAGTTATAGTTCAGGTTTGGAAGTAAAACCCATTTTATACATGGCATTAATTTGATTATATTTAAGGGGTAGTGTCACTGATGTGACGAGTGATTTTCCATTTAGTTACAGAAGGTCTCCTGGAGATCACTCAGTTTTCAGCTCTGATCTATCTCAAATTGAGTTGGAAACTCAAAGACTTTAGGTGAGAATGGTAGATCAGATTTAGAAAGAATCACAAAGTTGTAAGACATTTGAGATAATTTTAAGTTGGAAAGTTGCACAAGAAGAAAGTGGCCGTGTCAGTGGTTGCAGCTCAGGACAGGTGCAGTCCTCCCTAGTGGCTGATGAAAGCTGTAAATCATGACAAACTGTACATACTCGGGATAAGCATAATATCCTTCATATGCTATGGTCCTTGGTACTCAGGAGATCGATATTTTGTTGTATAGTGGTACTTCTGTAAACGCATCTCCAAATACATCACACTAAGAAGGTATGGAAACTGGAGGGAAATTAAATTCTAAGGGTGTGGTGTGACTGGTGTGACTAGGGAAAGAAAGATAGGCTAAAGACTGTTTGCTACCTTGATTTTGTCGAAGTACAGAGGAAGAAAGGATATGCTTTTTACATCCTGTTGTGGGAGACTTCTTTGACAAAATTATTTTCTTTCTCAATATCATTTGGTTGAGAGCCAAAGGAACTTCCACAGAACTTTCAAAGGACAGTGCGCAAGAACAAACACATAATTTCTTGCATGAATTAAATTTCATGGGATTTGCTGTTAAACACATGTGATGTGAAAGTGAGCTGTTGGTGACAGAGCCAAATTTAGAATCATCCAGTCAGTATCTATTCTTATTTAGATACCACAGAGATACTCAGAAACCATATTCTTTTTGGAAAGATGTTGAATTTCAGCAACCATACCGGATGGATTTTGATCGTCCAGCTTTTTCCCAGTGGAATCACTCAGAAGGAAGGGTTGGAGACAGTCATGGATGCTGTAATAAATATAAAGTGAACTTGAAGTGCTGTAGAAGAGCAGGTCAAGGAACTCTCAAGAATGCTGAAGCTAATTTTCAGTACATTTTAAACAGTAGAAACTTCAAAGTGTTGAATGTGTCAATCCTCAGTTTAGGTGGGTATGTGGGAAGCCTACTGGCAACAAGACTGAGCTAAAATAGTGGTACATAATATAAAAATAATTGTTTTAAGTAATACAGAGATGGAAACACGATTAATGCCAAATGAAACTTAAAGAAAATGAAAAATTTCATTTCAGAAAATTTCAAACTGTTTTCTTTTCTTTGAGCTACAACATTGGATAATAATAAAGGTGAAAATCAATATACTTAGAACACCTATGTATTTCCAGTATCTTGATTTATAAAATAATAATAGTTCAAAGTCAGTTTAGCACTCCTGAACAGAATGTTTGTGTGGTCTTCAATTTCATCTCACGAAGTAGATAAGTATATTTTGACAAAACCCTGCTGAGTTGTGTCTTGATTTTTTTTTAAATTTATAATCAGAAAATATGTAAGAAGCATTAGACTGTTGTGTGGGTGATACGCAATGAGGAGAGATCATTGTATACATGTAACCTGTGTATGCAGTAATTGGTAGATGTAAAGATGTCCCTGTAAGTTTGCCTCTGGTTAAATGTACATCCTTAAATCTAGGGTAAAGAATGTAGATTATGCTAATTTTAGTGTAGTTGCATTAGTGACTGCAGACTGTACCAGGCTGTACAGTCCTGATCCGAAAAGGATGTGTATACCATGGCTTGTAAAATGGATGGGAGTTGAGACTACCCTGAGAGCTATTAAAGGAGGTGGTGGAGGGAAGGATTCAGGTCTAACAGTCTGGGTATCAAAGGAGGAGCTGAGGACTGCTGTGGTCATGTGGCTGCTAAATGCCAGTGAAATGATGTGCATCAGATGATTTTAACTCCTCAAGAATGCAATCAAGACCCTATCAATGACTTGAAACTGGAGCTAGAGAACTTTGTCTTAAAACCGTGATGCATTCCCCAGAGACTTATTTTCTCATATTGAGTAGTGAATCATTGGAACAAATCGCTGTATCTTTGGTGACTTTCCTGTCTCTGGACATTTTTAGATTAACATAGAGATAAATAGGTAGGTAAATAAATAAATAAATGAGTATATGGGCAGTGAAGTCCAGCTTTTGAACCTTGAACAGGATTTCCCATAAGAGTGTCGTGTGATCAGCAATATTGGAATATTCTTCTGCCTGTAAAATCTACAAATCTCAACAAATACATTTTGTCAGTGTTACAAGAGAAATAAAAGACAGGTCATGTATTATGTAATTTTTTTCTTTTTCCTCTTTTAGATTTATTGTCTAGAATAGACTTGGATGAACTAATGAAAAAAGATGAGCCTCCACTTGAATTTCCTGATACTTTGGAAGGATTTGAGTACATTTTTAATGAAAGTAAGTAATATGTGCTTTGAGAAGACTATACTTCTGTGTAATAATGTTGAGAAGTTATCAGAAGTTGAATTATACCTTGTAAGTCCCTATTAAAATTTTCTACTTTCCTGTAAGGAATAAAATTTTAAACTTTAGTGCTCATAGACTTGTAAATCTAAAACCTTTTTTTTATTTCATACAATTATCACAAAAATACCTCATTTCATACAATGTCGTGGAGTTGTACTGGGCCTACTTTATGATTTCCTGTTTTCTGTTACAGAAGTGTTGATACAAAAATTCTGAAAGTAATTTCTGTAGCATTTAAAAATCAGAATTAAAGATTGGTCACTCATTTAAGGAATGTTTTATTTCCTGATTCATTTTTATGGCTACAGAAGATGTTGCTTTTCAGATAATAATTTTTCCCAACTTTTCCATTAATACCAATAGGAAAACAACTATGTATGTTGATAGAAGAATGGGGAATGTGATAGACTGTCTTTTCTCGTATGGAACATGATTCTGCCTTGCAGCCAAGCGTGTGCAAGCAAGTACTTCCAGCTAGCTCAGTCTCTGTGTTAAATGACTTAGTATTTATAATTTCCAGTGCATGCATTTTAAAATCCAGGTGAGAAATGAACCTCTGAGATAAAGTAATACCAGACTGCAGGAAGTGACTCTTTCAAGATTGTTTAAAACCTGTAGAACAAATGGGAATGTTTACAATTTTACTTCTTTGCAGTACCTGCTCTGTGAACAGAGGAACTTTAGTTTCTAAATCTGCCTGTTTTACATCTTCCACTTTTAAAGAAAAAAAAAAAGAGCTTTCCTTTAAATGATAGTCATTTATGCAACACTTAGCTTTTTAATACCCTGATGGCTTTCACAGGAAGGTACTTAGAGACTAAAAGTGTCATGAAAGTGATGCTCTTTCTTTGATGGAAGGAGTTCAGCTCTGTCACTTTTCAGCTCCTTATTTTAGATCTGCACTGTGTCTACTGTATCTTCCTTACTGACTTCAGAGTTAATGGTTCATATATGGCTGATAAAAAGGGCTGAAATTTGAATTTTGGGGAATGAATTATGTTACTGAATATTCCATTACTAACCTCACAGCCTGAGTGATTTGCATTGAATGGAGAAAAACCTATTACATGTGCTAAGGGTCAGCAAAGCAAAAAAGTCACCATTTTGCTTTTGTTCATTTAATTCAAATGTTCAGTCATATATTTTTATGCCCTCATCACGCTTCTTTTTATAGTGGAAAAGTACAGAAGTTTTTTGTCAGATTATTTAAATCTGAATAAGGCAGGGGTTCCAGAAAGTCAGAGGAAAAATACAGCAGATATTTGTTACTTGTGGTGAGAGCCAGCTCATGTACTGTTGAATGGCATATTTGAAGAGTATGTATCTGAGAAGGAGCAGCTGAAAGTAAAGTTGTGATGAAAAATGTGAGAAGGAGGATATTTGAACCCAGTACAGGGATAGGAAACTGTGGAGAAGTACTTCCTTGGTATCTAGTACATGGGGTAAGGTTTGGAAAAAAGGTCTAGAAAAACGTTAAAATCAGCAGATAAGCATAACTGTTACAGACATCAGATCTTAAATATTTTATTTAAGGCATCAGGAATCAAAGTGTAGAAGTTCTGTAAATACATGAACCAAACAATTTTTTTCTGTTCAAGAGGAAACATTGTCGAAAAATCTTTGTTTCATCATGCAGACATTTCAGCAAAGTTTACTTGCACATATCCCTGTTTTTAATGTTTCACTGATACACTGCAGTTTTGTAATGCTCTGAGATCATAACTTGTATTTTGTTTGATAGGCTGAAACATTGTTGGTAAAATGTTTGTTTTTGTAGTTGGCTTCCTACTGGTTGCCATTTTTTATCATTGTTTTAACGCTGTCCATGTCTTCACCAGTGGTTGGGTATGTTGGGAACTTTGGCTATAAACAAGGCTAACTACAGGAAGTTACAATGGCATGTAAGAGTAGCATTGATTTTGCTCTGAACAAGCATTTTGCTTTATTCTAGTGCTGTAATTTCAGTGTACCCCAAATCTAGGTGGTTTTAGTTGATGTCACTGTGCCTTGGAGCTAAGATATTTTCCCAAATTGTGGACTTGGTTCTTTTCAGATTAGTTTAGAAAGTTGTTAGGCTTGAAGAGAAATCTTTCCCTTAGTTCCAGCTTCCCGTCCCTTTTGTATTTGCATTTCTTTACAATGCAGTTAGTTTTGAAGTAGAGGATTTTTAGCTACAATTCGATCACCTGCAGATCAAATATTAGCTGCTAATGCTTACATTTCACTGTTAATTCATTGCAGTTGAGACAAATGTGTCTTGTGAAGTTTGGTATTTGATATCTGCATGCAGTTTCACTATCATAATTTGTTTAGCTTAATCTAGCAGTATATACCATAAAACATAATTTTTTATGCTACAGTTGTTTTCTGTTAAAAAATTTATACCCAAAAATGAGGAGGGACTCATAATAGCTTGATTTTTAGCTGTAGACTTATTTTAAAATTTTCACCGATTGAATGTGTCTTTACTTTTAATGAAGAAGTGTATTAACTGTAATGATTTTGTTTCTTTTACAGAAGGACAGTTAAGACACATTAAAACTGGGGAGCCATTTGTTTTTAATTATCGTGAAGATTTGCATAGATGGAACCAAAAGCGCTATGAAGCTCTTGGAGAGGTACATAATTTGTGTGTGCATGCATGTATGTGTCTGTGTTTGTATATATATAGGTATGCATGTGGATGTATATATATGTATGTATGAGTGTGTGTATGTGTGTTCATGTGCTATGAGTTTTGTTTGTTTCCCTGTAGAAGTGATACCTTTACATATGTTAATATAGTTTTAGTGAGGCTTCTTTTTTAGAAGATATTTACTGCATATTAATGCTCTAACAGTAATTTCTGTTTTTTGCTGTATAGCTTATGGTGTGATTTAGATTATGTTTGACTTTAATATATCTTCATGATAAAACAGAATTTTCCTATGTAAGTCAGAGTATTATACAGTGCAGTATTTTCTTTAACCTTAGTCACGTCATGGACTGCAAAGCTGTAACATTTTATTTTTAGTTTAAAGATAAATGCACTGGTTGATTTTCTCATGTTACCAAGAAATGCCAGGAATGACTAAATAAAATGGAAATCTGAAGATGAATTGATTAAATATCCATTGGTGTATTATATATTTGGATACTACTGGTACTTCTAGGCAGTTCAGACCCTCATAGCTACCTGCTCACTCCTCAGTGTGGGAAAGGGGAGAGAATCAGAAGGGTAAAAGTGAAAATTCACAGGCTGAGTTACAGTTTAATGTGCAAAGTAAAAGCTGTGCATACAAGCTGTGTACTCAATAAGAAATCTATTCACTTCTTTGCATTAGCAGGCAGATGTATAGCCATCTGCAGGAAAGTAGGGCTTTTTTGTGCATAATGTTGCCTTAGGAAGACAAGTGCCTTATCCATACAATCATAGAATGGGTTTGGGTTGAAAGGGACCTTAAATGTTATCTAGTTCCAATCCCCTGCAATAGTTCCAACACCCTCTACTACATGAGGTTACTTGAAGCATTGACCTTGGAGGCTGGCAGGAATGGGCATCCCCAGCTTCTCTGGGCAAAGTCTTCCAGATGCCTCAGCACCCTCACAGTCAAGAATTTCTTCCTAACATGTAATCTCAACCTGCTCTCTTTTGTTAAGTTTGAAGCCTTTGCCCTTTGTCCTGTCACTCCATGTTCTTGTCAATAGTCTCTCTCTAGCTCTCTTGTAGGCCCTTTACTGGAAGATGCTGTAATGTCTCCCTGTAGCCTTCTCTTCTCTTGGGTGGAGCAACCCAATCTCACTCAGCCTGTGTCCATAGAAGTGCTCCAGCTCTCTGGGGGTGCTCTGTGCTTGCTTTCCCAGCTGCAGTTTGATTGGTGTGGCAGCCTGGACTGTCTGCTGAATGTGCTGGAGCTTCCCAGATGTTTGTCCCACCAGGGGTTGATGAAGCTTGCTTTTTATCTTCTCCTGATTGCTGCAAGAGCTGTGACAGGGAGTAGATAGTGGGTGGGGCTACTGCAGGTGCTTCTCACGTCTTTTCACTTTGTATGTGTCTACATTCTCCAAGTTTCTTGATACACATTTCTTCTGAGTGGATATGCTGTTGCATAGCCTGTACGTATGGATGTTTGTGTGTGTGTACATTGTTCAAATATTCCCATTTTCCAAAAAAGTGAGTTGGACAAGACAGGACACTGAAGATCAGTATGAGGTTCCTGTACCATGACACTTTCCAATCCATATTTGGAAATACATAGCAAGTTTCACATTCTGAAAAGGGCATGAAAATAGCTTCAACCCACAGTAGTATGAACAACTTCTTGTGATTTTTTTTTTTTTTTTTTTGTGCGCTTGTTACAGGAGTGGAGAGCTTATATCTGTGATGTGTTGTGCATTTTGCTTGCATGTTCAAGTTTGACTGATCTTTGAAAATGCACTTCATTTACATTGATAGGTAAAAGGCAAGGAAGGCTTAAGGTCTGACAGAGAATTGTTCTAAGTTGTCTGTTTCGTGTTTTTAGAGAATTAAACTCATCTGTGTTTCAGTCTATTTCTGCTAGGTGCTCAGTACCACATAGTTTTTCCAGCAAGCCACAAATTTATAGATGTTCCATTGTCCGGTTTTGATGTAGTTATTTGGGAACACAGGAGGTGCTGATCCTTGGCATTTTTTTGCAAAACTAAAATCGCGTTTTTTGCAATAAATTAATGGGTCACTGATGGAAAAATTGAGTAGTCCTGGAGTGGTGTATCAGCCTCTGATTAGCTGTTTTGTAGTCTGAGGTGAAGTGTTTAGCAAACTGTGGTAGCTTAAGAAGCAGTTGCTCAAATGATTTGTCAAGTGATGTAGTAAAATCTCGCCTTAGGCCTTTCCTTTGAAACATGATCATTTGGTTGTAGGAATTCTTTAATGTGCATTTAGGGTTCAATTATGTAGCTGGTCATCCAGTGAGACTAAGTAGTTATATTTGTATTACTATATAAAATTGTTTTATATATTCATTGTTTCTATTGTTAGCTCAGTCATTGCATGCTGGTTTTCTAATTTTTAAAGGATATATATGCATCCTGCACAAGATAACTTTTTTCTGTGCATATACACATATATATATATACATGCACATATATGTCATTTTTAATGTGTTTTACTGATTTTAAGAAGTATATCCCTGACCTTACATTATCAGCATCATTCTCTCTTTCCTGGAGCATTAATAAATTTCCGTTTGGTTATCCATGGGGTTTTTTTGCTGATAAAAGTCATGAATATGCTATCTGTGATCTGCCATTTTTCTGGTTGTGTGGAAAAATTCTACAAAAAGTAAAATTATTTGCCTATGTCTTCATTCACTGATCAGTTATTTCAGGCACACAGTTTTTTCTGCAGCCTTTTGATACATGTTGTTAATAGACAATTTAGTGAACTGTTCATAGTTTAGTGATTCTGGTTCAGTCATTGCTATTGTGGCATTGAATTTTGTAGAGAGCCTCTCCATTTGCTTTTTAAAAATTAAAATGGCAACAGAAGTGCATAGAACATAGTGTTGCAGCTGCTTCGAATTGATGATTAATCCATGTGGCAAGTTTGAAGTATGATCAAGAAAAATTTTGTGACAACAGTTTAGCTGTTGCAGACATAGCATTCCAGTTCAAGGTCTCATTTTAAAATTTTTTCCTAGCTTTGAGTTACAGAGATTTGGATTCAAGATTAAATTCCAGATTAGACTCATGTGATACGTGTCTCCTTGCATTTTAAGTAGATTTGTATGCTTATTATTTGTACTGCACTTGCAGTTAATATTTTGGCTACTGAAATTGCCAACAGTCGGCTTCAGCCCCTCCCTTATAATTACATTGAAATTTGCTGGAATTACAAAGAGAGTACTACTAATAACTTTTGCTGGGACTTTACCTTTGATTTTGCCAGTCACATAGTTTGTGTTGATAATGAGATTTTGTATGAAAAAGTGTATGTTGACTTTCTCCTTCCATACTTATGTAGTATCCAGAGTACCCCCAGCATGAGAAGGCAGACTGTCTGTCACTTTGCACATATCTTGCAGCCTAAAGGCAGTTGTAATTTGTTGATTACTTGGAGGTCATTGAACACAGGCATTAATGTTTTTGAGACTGCCATCATTGATAAAGAAACTTACCTGTACTGACAGTTTGCTTCTCTACCAATGCCTTGCAGAATTCAAAAGAGGATTTGTAAATATGTAGGTTATAATGTGGATCACGACATAAAAGTCTCTGCTGTGATCCTATTCAGGTTAATGCCATGTGTTGTAATTGCAGCCTGTCTGACCTGCAGAAGTCTATAAGCAGGTAGTGAAATAGAGATTTTTTTTTTGCAGTCACCATATTATAGTATTTTGTATTTATGTATAACAGATATGTAAAGCAAAGAAACAGAACACTTAAATCAGAAACTCCTGGTTTCAGAGATGATAAAATACAGTTAATTTTATGTCATCAGAGAAGTCTTATTCCACTAAATAAACTGCTTTAAAGTATATTCACAGTGTTAGGTCCAGCTCATCATAAAGTAGATTGACATCAAGGTTAATATTTGAGTAGTGCAAGTGGGATAAGTATGTAGAATTATGACCTTGACAGCCCATAATTAAGATGGCTAAAATCTGAATTTTTTTTCCAGATCTCCTTTAAGTTAAAGAACAGCTTGGTCTCAACATGATTTAAAAAATAAGCGTTCACCTGCTACTAATTTCCTTCTTGGTTGCAAAGATCATTATTTGTTTTGATGACTGAGAGGCTATTTACATAGCACAAATGAAAGCATAGAGCAGCAGAAGAGGACATGTAAGTTAATGAAGAAGGAAGCATTAAGTAGTCTGCATTTGAAAGGGTAGCTTCTTGCATGAATAACCCAAAATCTGATGATAGGCTGCACGTGCACCTGATAGTACTTAAGGTCCAATCTTGCAGCCAAAGCTCATGTGAATAAACTCAATAGGTCTGATCTTGTGAATAAGGGCTGCAGGATCAAGTTTCAAATAAAATGTGCAGATGATTAGTAGAAATCCTTACACTCCTAGTTTCAGTTTCTTTGCAGTTTGTCTTTGAACATTCCAGATTTTCTTGGGCTAATAACGCTTTGATATGATATAAAGTACACGCTGCATACCATGGACCAAGCAAAATTGTTTGCGTGCCTTGACTTCTTATAATGTGTTGGCTGTTGGTTAGTTAGTCATTGGAAAAATTCTTCTTACTGAGTCAACAAAATAAATTTACAGTGATGGAACATATCACTGAATTCATGAACTTTGCCTTTATGGAATGCCTGCTTGGCTTGGGTTGTTGAAGAGGTTTTTCTGTTCAGAGATGAGATGCCA
Source organism: Oenanthe melanoleuca (assembly GCF_029582105.1). Lineage (NCBI taxonomy): Eukaryota > Metazoa > Chordata > Aves > Passeriformes > Muscicapidae > Oenanthe > Oenanthe melanoleuca. The sequence continues at coordinate 3,633,052 of NC_079362.1, read as the reverse complement.
GATACTTAACAGGTGTCTGTGGAGCATGTGTGAATTGCATTTTTTCAGTTTCTTGTATTAGTCAAATTAAAGTGAACTTCCGTGGAGGTAGCAAAAGGACTCACTAAAACTCCTGTTTCAGAGGGAGAGTGAAAGCATGTAATTCAAATATCTCCCCATCCTTATTTTTGGAAGTGGTTAATTTCTGTTTTGTGTATTCTGCTTTGATTTCTCTGCAAGTTCTTCCCCATTTTGGTGGTTTAGGAGTGGTATTCTCCAGTTCAGTGCTGTCACTGAGGCACTCCAAACTGTGTGGTGCTTCCTTCCTTCCCCCTCCCTCTCTTCTTCCCCTGTGACAGGATGGAGAGGAGAATTGGGGGCAAAAAAAAGTAAAGATCATAGGTTGAGGTAAGTACAATTTGCTGGGAACAGAAATGAGATAAGAAAACTAACAGAAACAGCAAAAATATTAATAGCAAGCCTGTCCAAAATCAAGAGTGATGTCCAAGCAAAAGCCTCACTATGGAGGCCTGACCCATGCAGCCAGGCTCCTTTGCTCCAGAAGTGAGCCCTTCCCTGTTTGTGGAAAATATCAGAATAACCTCCTGGTCCTAGCAATGTCCCCACTCTTGCTGCTGTGGAAATTAACCCTTTCCCAGCTGGAATCAGGGCACCCCATTTACACCCCATTGCAGAAGGCTTTTTGCTTTAGCAATATTTTACAGTGGATTCAGTGTCACAAAAAATATTTATAATTGCACCCCTCCTTTATGTACACATCACATTACTCATGAAATGCACTCAGGTCCTTAAACAAAAACAATTCCACTGTTGAGTTTGCCTTTGTTGGAGGCAGGACTAATCCAAACTGTTGCCCCAACAGGTTCCTCATATGGACAGTGGTAACTCTGTCCCTTCTGTGATACATGGGGGTTTTGATTGGGCAGGGCCAGCTGCCTGTAGTGCTAAGTAACCATGTAGACTTCAAATAAATTTAGATCCCAGTGTTCTAAGTTCCCACCACCCATTGCTTTCAATGTGGTTTTGACAGTCCATTGTATCATTCAATTTTCTCAGAGGCTGGTGCATGACAGGGAATATGATAAGCACTCAACACCGTGCTTTCTGGCCCTGGTGATATAGTGCTCTTTTTGAAATCAGTCCCATTGTACTGATGTCTTTTCCTGGTCTTGAAGAATTGAGACCCAGACACTGTTAAGGGATAAGGGGTTTTTTTTGTTGTTGTAGTAAGGATCGTTATGGTGCACCACTTTGCCAAGGTGGGATTCGCTGCAATGCACACGCACAACAGATCATGTATACAATGTACAGACTTTAAAAATTAGCATTTCTAACACAGGTGCCCCAATGGGAGGCCTGGATAAATGGTGTGATATTTCCCAATTCAAAGAATTCCCCCCAAATGGGCCAAATCTCTAGTTTACAGGAGATGTTCTAGAGCAGACCTTGGTTTCCCAAGATGGTATAGGATTTTCCAGCCTCCTACTGTGAGGCCTCTAGGATGTTTGATCTCCTGGCCTAACAAAATACTAGGACTATGCTAAGTTGTTAGATTTAAAAAATTGCAAGTATGCATGCAAAGAATACTGTGGATACATAAGAGTTATATAAAAGAAAAGGCAAAAAATCATCTTGACATCAGTACAACTCAGTTTTTTCTGGGTTGCCATGTTGTCACAGGACTTCCTTTTCAAGGCCCAAAATGGTGTTCCAGGCAGTGGTGTGAGGCACAGGGTACGTCTCCAGCCATCCAGTGGCTCTTTACACCACGCTCAGCACTCAGGGCCTGCCTTGGTGCGTTTGCATGAGTGCAGTGCAATTAACCTGCCAGACTTCCCACTCTTAGTATTTGTCATTGTCCACCACTCTGCAGGGGCTATGCCTGCTTGGCCTGCTTGACCACAGAGCACGTTTCACAGCAATGGATCACCTTGGAAGTTGTGTCTATCATTAAATCCACCCCGTAGTTGAGCCCATCTGGGTGTTGCATCTCTTCCCTGCTGGCCTGAGGCACCATGGGCCCACCAACCAGAAATAATTCACCCTTATGCTGCCAGTCCAGATCCACCTGAGACAGTTCAATCTTGGCAGCCCAATCCACCTGTCCATTTCTGGGATGCTCTTCACTAGCCCAGTTCCTGGGTGCATGTGCACCTACCCCATGTACTTTTACAGCCAGCTTCTCTACCTGGCCAATGATGCCTCACCACAGCTCATCATCTCAGATGGGTTTGCCTCTGTCCTGCCAGCTGGTCCTCTGCCCCATGGTCCAGCCACCCCCACAGTGCATTTACTGTCATCCACAGTCAGTGCAGAGGTAGAGCACTGGCCATTTCTCTCATTCAGTGATATCTAAAGCCAGCTGGATGGCTTTCAGCTCTGCAACCTCACTTGGTGCTCCTTGTCCCTTCACAGCTTCTGTGACTCTCCATGTAGAGCTCTGTACAGCTGCTTTCTGTTTTCTGTGTAGCACAGCCATACAGCAGGAACCATCACTGAAGAGATCACATTGCTTTTCATTTTCTGGTAGCTGATTATATGATGGGGCCTCGTCAGCATGTGTAACTTCCTTCTCCTCTTCTGATGATAATCTACATTTTTTGCCTTTGGGCTGAGTCATGATGAATTCCAGGATCTCTAGGCAGCTGGCTTTGCTGTTTAAGCTTTCTGTGTGATCAGAGTGATTCAATTACTCCACATGGCATCAGTGGCATGATGTGTGGAAGGGTCTTTTCCTTTGCACATCCTGCCCAGCACTGGCAGTCAGGGTGCCAGGAGGAGCTGTGCTTTGTTGCCAAACACTTCTGAAGCAGCTTGAACTCCTTCAGAAGCTGCCAGGATCTTTTTCAGTTGTGATGTAGTGGGCCCCAGATCCTTTGTTTCACCAACTCTAGAACCCCAGGGTTCATCCTCCAGTCTCCTCAGGTACTTTCCCAGAAACTCCAGGAAGGACCATTCTCCCTGGCTGCAGTGTAGACCACAAGTTTCACATCCTCTCCTCTTCTGACTGGCTCCAGGGCTACTGCATGAATAATCATGTGTTTGATTTGTTCAAAACCTTGTCATTCAGGACACCACTTAAAATCATCCTCCTTCTAGGTCACATGAGGGAGAGAATTCACATTCTAACTGTAATCTGGAATATGCATCCTCCAAAAACTCACAGCTTCTAAGAAAGCCTGTGTTTCCATCTTGCTAGTTGGCAGGCACGTAGCTGCTGTTCGGTAGACCATGTCCGTTGGAATGCGATGATGTCCATCTTGCCATTTTACTCCCAAGAAAGGAATTTCCTGGACAGGTCCCTTGACCTTACTTTGCTTCACAGCAAAAGCAGGCTTCAGAAGGATTTGGATTATGTTCTCCCCTTTCTCCCAGACTTTCTCAGCTGTGTTTCCCCATGGGATGATATCATCATTTTAAGTGTTCTGGAGCCTCACCCTTTTCTAGAGCAGTCTGGGTCACTCAAGGCAGGTAGTGGGCCTGAGTACAGAATAACCTCTGAGTCTCAGCCATACCTTCTCTGGGCTACTGCAAAAATTAACCATGTCCTGGCCAGACTGGGACACCCATCTACTAATGAATATTGCAGAAGGTTTTTTGCTTTAGCAAAATTTTCCAGTGGAGTCACAAAAAACTTGGACAAAAAGATCAAGATAGGCAGAAGAGTGAGATTAGCCAGGATCTTTAAAATATGTGAGGATGTAATCTCATTTCTTACTACACAGGGAAGAATCTGTGTAGAACAGAGAATTGTGAGTTTGCTATTTGAAGAAAGAGCCTAAATGAGCCCTATCACATTATGGACAACAAGGGCAAATATAAATGCAGTACTTTAGGAATTCATGCCCTATTTGTTATAGGGTTTTTTTCATATCGGTCTGATTATTTTCAAGGTAAGTGTGAAATAGAAAAATGGCAAAGAAGACTTTAAACAAATTAGGTAAAGCAACTAAAATTGGGGTATGATACTGAATTTCTTTCTAGTAATAGTTCCTAAGCTCTAAGTAATAAATTTATAGAAAGTTCTAGTCCTTTTACTTTCCCCATTTTTGAATCAATGTTTGTGATAATAGAGAAATTTAGTGGAGGCAGTCGAAAAAAAATTCATTGTATATGTGTACGGTCTTTGTAATTTTGTGAAGATTTGGGCTTTTAACAGTGTGGTAATTTTCAGCATTTCCTTTTTTCTGAGTGAAGTAAATGGACAGCTAGGATTCAGGACTACTTAACAGTACCTACGGAAATTTAAATATGAATCTTCATTACATGCAGTGCATTCATTTGCATATGCTAAATCAGCTTTCAAAATCTGGTGTTTGTGAAGACTTTTTAGTGGAATGATTATGTCAGATGTGCTTCAGTGAACTCTTCTAGTTTGCAGGCAGCAATTGGCAGTAGGTTGGTTCATCAGAGTAATATGACAGTTCTCGAAAGGTTCAGAGATAGTTTTATAATTATTGTTAACATGATTCTTGAAAGAAATGATGAGCATCTCATAAACCCAGATGGGAGTTTGTTACATTGTTGATAAATGTGTTTTACATTTTTAAATTGATAAACACTGAAAAGCAGAAAAGATACAATAAAGCAGATGGTTGTTTATAAAGCACTTGTAAGTTGCTGCAATTCAAAGAATGGTACTAATTGTTAAAAAGAAGACAAAAATTGGAATAGGGGGAGTGTTTCAATGAGTTCATCATAAGCTTTTTAAAACTAAAACCTTCAGCAGCTTTAGTTCAATTAGAACCATTCTTGCCATTCTGAGTTTACAAGCAAAAGTTTAGGCTCTCGGTTCTTAATAAACTTTTTACCAACCATTTTCATGTAGCTGAAATTAAAGCTACAGCTAATCTACCTGTATGTATGTATCCATTTCTTTCTTTTTTCTTTTTTGTGGTTTAGAAAAAACCCAAAATTTATTGCACAGCAGAATGAAGCTGAATTATCATTGGACTTAGTAATTGTTTCCATTTAAAAAGAAGGAGCACAGTAGCAAACTCCAAAATCAACAGAGATTTTACAGCAAGGAAGTAAAATAAAATGGTAGCTAGTTGACTTGTTTTCTGTTTAAAGAGTGGTAAAAAAAATCTTTTTTTGACACAACTATCTGACCAGAATAAAGATATTTAGCAGTGCTTGGGCAGAACAGCAGTCAGTCAATATGTGTGATGAAATGAGTTGGTGCACCTTTCTTTTGTGAATGTTTAGGTTGTGTTTCCATTAGTGATCTTAAAAGTTTACATGAAAGACAAAGTATTTTCCTACTTCTCAGCATGAGTTTTTTGAAAAACAGATATGTAGATTTATTGCTTTCATCAAGCAATTCTTCTGAAATATGTTTATTTTCAGTTGCAGAACTCCAGAAGAGCTTGTTCTCTTTCACAGGATTTTCAGCACTTGCATGATAAAGACTTCTGTGCTTTCTGTATTTTCAACAAGATACCTCTACATTTCATTTTTTCAGGAGTATTTTTATTAACATTTAGCAGAACAGAGTGATATTGTCAGTAAAGCTGTATCAGTTGTGTCAGTCCCTAATAGAAATAATTTGTTAAGCTGCAAAGTTATATCAGGCTGATTAGCTAGAAATATGCAGACTGCCTTTAAGCAGGAACATCCTAACCATTAGTACAGCAACAAGTCTGTCTGCCTACTCTAGTGGTGGAGCTTCCAGGTATAAAGGAGAGCCTAGATGACTTACTCCTGTCAAGTGCAAGAGCTAACCACGGTAGATGGGGCTGGGGTTATACTATGACTGTAAAGCTTACTTCTAAGGGAGAAAATGTGCTGGTTTTCAGCTTTTGTAAGGTGGTAATAAGTAATGATTCACTTAATTTTTGTGAAGTTTGTGTGAAAACTTCATCAGAAGATCCACAAATCCTCTGTAGCTGTTGTCTGATTCTCAGGGAAGAGTACTGAATGTCAAGACTGTTACAATCGGAATGTGACATAGACTGAGAGAAGAAAGAAACATTGTTTTAATCTCATGCTCCATAATTAAATCCAAAAGAACCAGTTGCTCTAGGCAATGTTGGCCTACTTTTATGCCAGTTCAGGATTGTACTTAAACTCTCTGAAAAGTTTGAAAGCTCTTCATGTGCAGCTGTCTTCTTTCCATTTTTGGTACCATATAGCTGTGCTTTTTAAATGCTGCCAGGTTTTGACCTTAGTCTTAATTATGGGAAAGGTAGTTTCAAGCTCCTGCTCTGAGTGAAGTAAACAGTTAAGAAGGCCTTACAACTAGTTGTCTCAACATATAGCTCTAAAACTCTACAGGGAGTTTGTAGGTTTGATCAGGACTGCTGTTCTTACACAGCTTTCAGTATGTGTCCTTTAGAATAGTGGTTTCTAACCTGAGGGTAGGAAGACAAGAGAAAGCACCTAGGAAAGCAAACCCACAACTACTTGGCAGTCCATGTCTTTATTAGAAAAACATGTAAAGGTCTGCAAACTTCAGGTTCAAAAGTACAGGTCTTTAAGAAATCAGAATAAGCTCATCCTTCAATGAGAGCTTGTTTCTTTTAAAGTGTATCCACTTTAAATATCAAAGCCATTCTTCTTTAGGTGCTCCTGTTGCTATGGATCCTGCCACCTGTTCCAAGATTCCTCTGTTATTCCAGTTCAATGGGACAAACTTGGCTATGTGTATAGCCTAGGAAACAAGAGGCTGGGAAGCTGAGCTGTGGAAAGGGAGTTGGGGTTTTTTTTGTTAATGCCATGCTGCATACCAGGAAACAATGTGCCCTGGCAGCTGGGGGCATCAGGCCCAGCAGTGCCAGCCAGTCAGGGGGGGATTGTCCTGCTCCACTCTCCGCTGGGTTGGTCTCACCTTGAGCATTGTGTGCAGTTTTGCACACCATAGCATCAGAAAGACATTAGGCTATTAAATCTGTCTGGAGAGTGAACTTCATCTCTCAGAGGGATCACAACCTCAGGAAATTAAGAATAATTTCCTTCTGAGGGCCCTGTATGTTAACCAGACCCTTCCTACAGGGAAGTTCTGCAGCCTTCCTGGGCCCAGGTATGGGATATCAGCAGGAGAATCCCTGAACTAATTCACACCTCTGATTATGACCCACTGCTGCATGTCCAGGTTGGCAGTGATGAGGTTGACAAGGAGGGTACCAGGGTCATTTAAAGGGATTTCAGTGCTCTGGATTGATTGGTTGATGGGGCAGGAACACAGGTGTGGCTCTGCTCAGTTCCTTCAGGAGCAAGGATGAATGATGAAAGGAATAGGAAAACCCCTGTTATCAATGAATGGCTTAAGGGCTGGTGCCATGAGAAGAATTTAGGTTTTTCTACCATGAGCAATTTTTACAGCAGCAAGCCTGCTTGAGACAGATGGGCTCCATCTGTCTAACAAGGGTAAAAGGATTCCAGCCCAAGAGTCAGCAGGGCAGATTGAGAGGGTTTTAAACTGGGTTTGAGGGGGAAGGGGGTGAAACAAGGCACTCCAGAGATGAGCCCAGGGGTGGGAAGCCAGAGTCAGGGGTGAGATCAGCAGCCCAGCTGAAGTGCATGCACACTGTGCACACAGTGTGGGTGACAAATGAGGAGCTGGGAGCCATGGTACAGCAGGAAAGCAGTTGTACAGTCACCATCACAGAAACCATGGTGGGATGGCTCCAGGACTGGAGCACTGCAGTGGGTGGCCACAGGCTCTTCACAAGAGACAGCAGAGGGAGAAGAGGTGGAGGGGTGTCCCTGTGTGTTAGGGAGGCTCTGGACATTGTGGAACTCAAGATTAATATCAACAAGATCAAGTGTCATGGGTAAGAATTGGGGAAAGGCCAACAGGCTGACATCCTGGTGGGACATCAGGATGAAGACATGGATGAGTTATTGTATAAGCAGCTGGAGGATGTTTCAAGATTGCCAGCCCTTGTTCTTGTAGGAGATTTAACCTGCCAAATATCTGCTGGGAACTCGACATGGTGGAAAAGAGGCAGTCTAAGAGTTCCTTGGAGTGCATGGAGGAGAGCTTTTTGTCACAGCTGGTGAGAGAGTCTGCCAGGGGTGAGGCTCTGCTAGACCTGTTGTTTGCAAACAGAGAGGAGCTGGTGGGAGATGTGGTGGTCAGAATGCCCATCTTGGGAACAGCAACCACAAAATGATAAAGTTTTCAATTCTTGGTGAGGTAAGGAGGGGCCTCAGCAAAATTTCTGCCCTGTATTTCCAGAGGACAGACTTTGTCCTGTTAATGGGATTGATTCAGAAAGTTGCCTGGGAAGCAGCCCTTAAAGCCAAAGTGGTCCAAGAAGGTGGACATGTTTCAGGAAATAAATATTGAACATCTAGGAGCAGGCTGTTGGAATGTATCTGTTGGAATTTTGACTCACTAGTGTTCTGGAGCACAGAGGCAAAATGGTGAAGACATCTTGCTGTGAAAAGAAGGTGTTATTTAGAGTTCTGCTCTGGATTTACATAAAATTTATCCTTCAGTCAATCTGAATATTTATCTGATTGTTTCTGCTGAGCAATGGAAGGTGACAGAATTAGATGATGCATGACATCACTGGCTTTTTTGTCTGTGACTACAAAAAGCTGGTGTCTTTAACTATGTTAATTTGATATGTCAGTTTGTTCCACTGTTAAACTTTTGAGCTTTTTTTAAGTTTTCTGCTTTCTTTTGCAATTTTTAATCATGTTTCTTGTCTGAGCTTGGGACAGGGGTCTTGTTTTCTCCTAATGTTTAATTGCTTGTAGTGCAAGGTGCTTGACTGAATAATGTGCTTAGTATGGATACATATATATGCATATGTATGTATATTTTTAAAAAACAGAATTCCCGTAAGATGGACTTAGCAATTAAGCCATTTCTAAAGCCAAATTATTGTCAGGTGGTTTCTAAAATTAGAGATGCTTCTTTTAAACAGGAAAAAAAAAGAAAACAAAAAATAAACCAACAGGTGTCAGCAAAGACCATATAACAAAACATTGGGTCAAATCACATCAACAGTATGTGCTGCATTCCTGACAAGTCCCTATTGTCTTTTATTTAATTCTCTCAAAAGACCTTGAGATCTTAATTGTGATCAGTCAGCTCAAAATACAGAATATCACAACTGTATATGAAGGTTGAATTGAATTGCTTTCAGTAGAAAATACAAGAAACCACATAGAGATAATGTCAGCTTCATCTTAATGAATTGTTCTCCCACACTATAATCCAAGTGAAGTCTTTGTGGATTTTTAAAATGCCATTGAATTTGTTTCTCTCTCTCTGATTGTTTTTTTTTTTTCCTTTTTTAGCCTGCAATGAACTGAGGCTTTAGAAAGTCCATTCAGCTTTTAGGATCTTTTGTTCTAGAATGATGATGGTGAGGGTTGTTTGTTTTTTTGGTTTTTTTGGGGTTTTTTTGCTTGTCCTAGTTCGTAGGTAAGTCTATCCAAGAGCAGTATGTCAAAAAGTTCGTTGCATCTCTCATTAGTATGTATTGGCAGGTTTGTCACCTCAGGGTCAAAACAAAGCTCATTCAATCAAGTCTGTAGCAGCCACAGTAGCAAGCCTCAGGTCAGTCCCACCACTTGAGATTTGCTGTAGGGCAATGAGTTGGAGTTCATTTTGCATTTGTTTCACTGAACATTATTGTTTGTACAGTGCAAGGAGGAAAACATTGTGAGTGGACTGCTGTATGTTATAGGGATTATTTCCCTCTTATGCTTATTTTCTCTTCTTGCATTGAAGTGCCTGTTAACAATAAGAAGACGAATTTTATAAAATAACAAAATCTATTACTTGTCATGACATTGCTTTTATTTGTTTTTAAGATAAATTATAAAACCTTCAGCCTATATACTCTGACTTGAAGTTATTAGAAAATACTAGTAGTGCTGAGGAGTCTAATCGCTTAGGTTGACTAATTAGTTGAAAATAGTATCCTTTTTATGCCCTTGGAAGGTCCATTTTTGAGAAACTTTTTTAATTCAAGAGATTGTAAATTGTTGTGTCAGGTCTAAATTAATAGTTAAAATAGTTTCAGAGGTCTGAGGAGCTGACAGTTGAATCACTTGGTGTAGTGTATGAAGTTAGTCAAAGACACAACTTCATAAAAAAAAAATTAGCCTCATTTTTATATGTCCATGTGTGGATTTCTCAGGAGAACTGGTAATGTTCAGCTGTTACACATTTTAAGTGCAATTCTGTCACAGGATGAGAATTTATAAATAATCTAAGGTCACATTAGTTTTGCATCTCTAAAGAAAAGAAAACAAATCCTTGATTTTTCTTCAAGTTTAAGAAGTTATGGCTGAGTGACGTGTTGTAGAGGGTAGAGACGGTCAGACTTCAGTGATTTCTAAACCAAAAATATCACTAATAATTTAAATTCTGTTTTTCCTTTTTTTTTTCTGTAATGTGTGTTCATGTAGGAGATTAAACTGAGGTTAAAATATAGATAACTTGAAATGTTATTGGAGGAGTAATAAACTACTAATAACACTAATATTGTACTAACCCCTTTTATTATATGACTTAGGAACATCCTAGAAGTCAATCAAGAAGGAAAATGCCATTGCAGCTGTTTTATTAGCTAAAGTCTACCTAATTTTAAACATACTAGCTCTTATTCTGAAAAATCTGGTAACTCATAAAAACCTGCAATGAAAATTACTGCCACTAGATACTCTCTTCGCTCTCATCTACTTTGTGAACTCTCTTTAAAAATTATTGAGAAATGATCTGACAGAGTGTTTAATGAGTGTTTTTTTCACAAGATGCTGTCTTTGGAGGCAGAGGCCCCTCTCCACTGAGTAAGTTTTGCCAACGCATCTCACTCATGATGGGAGGTAGCCGTTCTTTGAGAGAGTAGTTCTGTCTCTGTTCATATTTAATCCTTGGAGCAGTGAAAAGTGGTAGCAAGAGTATTAATAGTCATGATGGCTTTCTGTTTCTGTTTTGAGTATCTATAACTGAGGAATATAATGTGGGAAATCTCAGATCCATCCAGATGGATATATTTAATCTGTAGTTTTGTCCATTTACTTTTTTTCCCCAAAATCTGCTATGAGTGTGTAGGAGTAGACAATGGAGTGGACAAGCTGGGTTAACAGCTTGTGCTTCCTCATCGTGTCTCCTAGGTCCTGTAATCTGTCCCCTGTCATGGGAGAGGTTGCAATGTCAACTGATCTCATGTGCCTCATCCTTTGTTGTGTCACATGTGCTTTATTCATTATCATGTGTTAACCATACACTAGGCATTTGACAGGGTTGTTGGTATTTTGGTCATGAGGGATGCACATATCCCTCATGAGGGAAAGAGGGGGACATGTGGCATTTGATTGTCTTCAAAAGAGACTTTGTGGTTTGCACTAGCCTAAGGGTTCCTCACATCTGTCATGAATCTATGACTGTTGGTTGCATGGTAATGATTTCCAGTGACACCTGATAGATGCCAGGTTAGAAGTGAAAGGCCACAAATCACACAGGCTTGTGCTGATTTTTTAGTATGTTTATAGCTGAGAATTCACTCAAGAAAACATTTTGCAAGTTTGAGTAATTTATTTTTTATTTTCCCTCTGCAGCACACTTGTAGTTCTTTTTGCATATGTAATCTTCTAGTGGGTAGCCATGTTTGGTTTTGAAAGTGGGAGCATATTTGTGGGGGAGAGAAGAAAAAAATTTAGAGGACTTGGGTTGTAAAGCACAGCATGGGAGGGGGACTTGACAGGCAAAGCTCAGTGCACTTCACTGAATCATAGCATGTGTTTGGGTGTGGTATCTACTGAAGCAGCTCCTCTGGATTAGGATGTAGGTATTACTAATCAAGTCATTGAGTTGTGATTTGTTGTCTGTATACCTGACAATCTCTGTATGGTAAAGTTCATTAGTGGGTCAGCTGCAATTCTGTGCTTCCTCATATATGCTCTGCTGGTTTTTTGATGTTTTTAGAATGTGGTACAAGGCTTTTTTCAGTGTATTACAGGCTTAAAATAGAGGGGTTATTATTTTAAACTGAGTTATTTTCAGATTGCCTCCTTGCTTTGTGGGGATTCTTTTTTCAGTGCTCTTTTTCAGACTGTTTAAAGACCTCTGATATGTAGTGAATTGAAGTGTCTCTTTGGTATTTGTCTCCACTTAGAATCATATTTAGACTTCAGTACCTTCATCCCTGTAATTTTAAATATGGTGTCACTGGTTCTTACTCTTTAATTTCTGTTTTCCCATAGTCCTATAAGATATTGATCTTTTGATCATGTATCAGAATGTTGTATTGCAAAGATTTCACAAATTATACTGATAACAAAATTTTTCAATGCTTTTTGGTCGTTGGAAACAACCTGTGAGAAAGTACTCTATATGAACCATAGTCTTAAAGGAGCATGTGTTGTAGGAAGCCAGGACTTTACCAATTAATGTGTACTACACTTATGTGTACTAGAGCTACATTTCCACCTGGGGTTTCAGTTTTGCTTTGCTGAGTGTATGTAGCATTATAGTCTTGCTAACATTGTACAGAATGTTTCACAATGCAAGGGTAAAACCTCAGGTCTGTCATAAGATAATGTGCTTCTCTCTGTTCTTTTTGCTGTCCAAGTTAAATTTAGTTTCTTTGTGATGAAAATAGCCTGTTTTCTGGATCCATATGAAGGATCACTGGTTGCAACGTAGGTCTATCCCCCAATTATCCATAAGTCTATTGAACTTTGCAGATTACATGTTTGAGACCATTATCACTTTGAAAAGGTACTTCTGGAGGGATTATTTGTTATATCCAACATAAATCAAGACTGATTTATTTTAAGCTCCTCAGAAAGGCAGTTGTGAGCGCTGGAGTTTGGTTCCACTCCTGAGCCATATGTGTTACAGCTCTCAATCTTGCCCACCACAGATTAAGGAAAACTATAACAAAGAAATGATAGCAGAGATTAGACACTTGTGCTTTTAATATGCCCAGGATAATCTACTTGGTTTTACTGCTCAGGATGTGTTCTACTCAGCTGTGGTCCCTGCTCTCATCAGCTTGCCTTCATTATGGGATTTTTTTTTTTTTAGTGCAACAAAATTAGAATAGCTATGATTTCATTTGGGGTAGAAATTTCTCAGGCTTAGGAAAAGCAGAACACAGGCTCCCCTGCTCAACAAGAGTATAAATTTAAAGTATAAGCAATGTAGTTTCCTTCCAGAGAAGATCTCTCTGTTCTGGAAAGAAAGTTTCCTCTATCACACAGTTTGAGTACAACCTTTTTTTTGGCAGTTAAAGTGTTAGGCTTTCCATGGCTGGAAAGGATTTCTCCCTTGCTATCAGAATAGGTCATGAGAGGCATGGAAATTTTTTCTATTTGTGCTTTGTTTTTTTTTCCTTTCTCCAGTTTTCTTAACAGTCAGTAAGAACACCTTGATAGTTCTGACTTCAGATACTTTTCTTATTTGGGATGTGTTTTCCTGATAGACAGCACTTGGATGTAAATGAAGTACAGAAATGTTTTAATAGCAGGTAGAAGTATTCAGTATCTCATACAAGAAATACAGAACTGCCAGTTTCTTCTCCATTTATCAGGTAATTATTTTCATACATTGTCGGCAGGTCGTACTAGATTCTTTTTCCTTTCCAATCTTGGACAGTCATGCCTGCTCTCCAGCCACCTTACTACCTTGAATTACAGTGCAGTATACTGCTTACAGCTTTGGCACACCTTAGCCAATTTCAAGAACCCTAGAAAAAGTGCAACTATCCCAAGTTAGCATGAGTAGGGCTCTCTAGTAAGTGTTACAGTTTCCACTGTAAATCTGAGAAATCTGGATCTGAACTGTTGATTGATAGTTCAGATGATTTATTGATGCAGGACTGAATTCATAAGCCTCTGTCACTATATACCTGCAGCAGTGAACAGCTCTCTGACTGACTGACTGACTGGTCCAAGAGAGTTTGTAGAGTGTAAGCAGAACCACCTTCTCTTGCAAGAAGTCACAAGACACTTCTCAACATAGAAACAGTAGTTTCTACAATAGTTTTCAGACCTTAAATATGGAACACCAGCATGCACAAGATAATATTGCTAATTCAAGAAGATGTGGCTTTATAAATTGTATAGATTTGAAATAGTAAGTCTAACTAGTTTTATATAAACAGTATTACACAGTTTCTGTTTACTTCCTGTAGGAAAAATATTTTAATTTTTTTTTAATTACTCAACCATAAAATCAGAAGAAGTCATTAAAAGCATAAAAATCCAAAGATAGTGTTGGATGTGCAGCATTTTCAGTAATTGCAACTGTATTTCTAGATAGGACAGAATTGTGCTAGATTTTCCTTAGCAGGAAAGAATTTTGTCAGGTTGTCCAGACACATCTATGATAAGTGCAGGAAGTCTGGCCATTAGTAATGTTTTCAAATCTGGAAAATTTTGGTCACTTCAAGAAATCTCCATTATTTATATCTCCATTTCAAGAAATTTCCATTATTTAAAGTTGATAGTGTACGAGACATTGCTAGAATATCCCTAAACATGTTGATCTACTGAAACAAAACCCTCAATTCCTTCTGTGGCTGCATACAAGTACAGACACACACACACATATATATATATATATATATGTATGTATGTATGTATGTATATAGACTAGGGCAGTTTAAGGTGTTTTTTCTTTTGAGGGCTTTTTTATGGCATTTTTTCCTGAAATTTCTCTGGGCAATGCAGGCCATCCAGGTGCTGAGCTGTCTGAGGATGATAATATCACACTTTGCATCTGAGCCTCCACCTACTGTATCTTTCTTTATGTTTGCTTTTATTGAGAGCCTTTGTTAGGTAAGTCTTTGCCACACCAGAGTGTTCCACTGATTCAACACTTCCATTTTTAAGGCTGTATTGCTCTTTATTATATTAAAGTAGTGCATAAAGAGTCAGTTAGAATGAGAGCCCCATTGAGACAGGCTGTGGAAAAAATGAGTAAAAGTTTATTTCTGCTCTGAAGATACACAGTCTAAATAAATGAGAAAGAATAGAAGAAATAGATACAAACAGCTGCAAAAAGGGTAGACTTTCACAAGTGGTTTCTAAAATACATCTACTGCGTAGCAGTTGTTTTCTCTTCCAAGTGTTCTTTTAGTGATTATAACAGTGAGTAGGTGCGTGAATTGAGAGTTAATAACAAAATTGCTATGTTGTAGGCCATATTATCATTATACTCACTTTAATATCTGTACAATATTAGCATTTGAGACTGCAGGAACTTAACTGCTTTACTTGTTGGTGTTACACTGCAGTCGATTTCAGTGAACCATAAAAAGTTTGCCCCTGAAGGTAAAATTACACTGTATGCATGTTCCTAGCATACTGCTTTGGG
This sequence comes from Oenanthe melanoleuca, assembly GCF_029582105.1. Classification (NCBI taxonomy): domain Eukaryota; kingdom Metazoa; phylum Chordata; class Aves; order Passeriformes; family Muscicapidae; genus Oenanthe; species Oenanthe melanoleuca. The sequence goes on along the minus strand of NC_079362.1, from coordinate 3,617,763 downwards.
GATAAACATGTCTTAAATCAACCATGGCTTGCAGCTGAATTCCTTCTCCAAGTGCAGTTTCTGTGTAGATAATAATGTTCAGAAAGACTAATTTTCTGTAAACCGTAAAGTTTTTGAACATAATTCTATCAATAAATGTATTTGAGCAGGATTGGAAAGAATTCTTATAATCCTAATAAAGATTTGGAGTTTTAGTGAAAGGAAAGAAGGGGCATATATCAGCATTTTTAATTAGCTTTCATCAGCACCTCCAGTTTGTTCATATGTGTTCCAAGTATTTTCATATTGTGTTTCCTCTCATTTGCATAATAAAAAACTTTTGGACTTCATTGAAACTTCTTTTTGTAATTGTGCATTTGGAAAATTAAATTTGAAGTTTTTGGCACCCTGGCTCCTACTTGCTTGAATCATAGTGTGTAGTTAAGATGCCATCACTTGAGACCTTTTTTACAGCAATGTTTCTGTTGGGGCTTAATATACTGTGGGTTCAGATGGATGTAATTGTGGCCTTGAGGTGTTGGTCTAAGGAATACTAAAGAATGGGTTTGTACTCAAATATTCTTGGATTAATATTCTGAGACTTAGATCTTGTCTTGTCACGAATTTAAATACTGTTCCCTGAGCCTTAAAGCATTTCAGGCTCTTAAAATGAGTCCTTTATTTTGCCTCTTTCATTTGAGTTTTGTTTTGGGTTTTTTTCAAACCCTTGTAGTCATTGAAATCCAGGCAGTGACTTCCAAACAATTTTTACTGCCTCAAATGGACAAAGTGCTGGTTTGTTCCTCAGTTTAATTCCCAAATTAATTACAGTTAGAAAGTTATTACATCTGCATCTCCATTTTTTCTTACAATATGTAAGGGCAGAAAAAAGGTCCCTAGAGAGTATGCAAGGCTTTGAAATGTTGACAACTTTCTTACATTTGAGCGGGCAAGATTTGTCACAATGAGATTGACTTTTGTGGGTTTTGTAATTTTTTTTTGTGTTCTGGTGGGTTTTGGCTTGCTTTGGTTTTGTGTTTTTGTTTCATTTTTTATGTTGTTTTTGTTTTGAGTTTTTTTGTTTGTGGGGGTTTTTTTGGTGTTCTGTTTGGTTTTTTCTTTCTTCATTTTGTTGCTTTCTGAAATGTTACCTTTGGTTTCACGATTGAAATTTCAATTTATTCCTACATGGACAAAAGAGACATAAACTCCCCCATGGTGGGCAACCATATGGGGTTTTCCTTTACTTACCAATCTTTGACCCATACCTCCTGTGTTCAGTGAGTAGAGATGGCAAGGTAACTCAGCTATGTTTGGCTGCACCCTTAGCTGAGGGTGGATCTGCTCACTGTATAAATCATAAAGTGAACCTGGAGGGGAGAGAATTCCAAAGATCTACTAGTAGACAAAATGCTTTAAAAGTATTCCTTTACAAAGAGAACCTTTCTTCTGCCCTGCTGAGTATATATTAATTGGTTATAAATCCTAGTTTTGAGGTTGTTATTCACCTCATTATTCACACAGCAGTGCATGATGAATTCACAGGTACAGTTACCATTCTGTTGTACTGGCAAGAAGTCTTTTCTGTGAAACAGAAATAATTTTTTGTCTAAAGCTCCAAGTTCTAGGATCAGTTATATAGTAAAGGATTCAGGAAAGTGGCAAAACATATACAAGTGATTAGAAGTTTAACTAATTACCCTTTAAGTTGTCTGCCTGCATATGTCATTATTGTGTTTTAGTATCTGGTTGCATGTCTATTTTTTTTCTTTTCTTCCAGATCATTACTAAATACATTTATGAACTACTGCAGAATGAATGCCACTTGAAGAAAGTAATTCTTCCAGTAAGTATAATTTGTTTTTCCAAGAGCATTGTTTTTTGAATCTGTACCCAGCATAGCCTGTGATCCCATATTCAGATAAAGACAAGGTGTGCCAGGGTTCTGTGCAGTGCCTTGGCTCAGGACAGTGCCTTAGCATTTTGCATGTGTATGCATCTAGAGATGTGGTTCCACCTCACTTCTCATGTGTTTGATTTCTCCAACTGAGCCTTCCTTACCTTAACAGAATTTTCAAAATGTGGTGCTTTCAATAGGAGTGCCATAAACTTTCTGAGAAGTATTTATGGATATTTTGAGATGCTTATATCTGGATGTAGAGAACCAGAAATGTTTTTGCAGGCAGCTGACTACACTCATATTGAGTATCAGTAAACTGATAGCATTTTAAAAAAATGATTTTTCAGTAATTTGTAATGTGTGTATAATATAAAGTGCTTATGTTTCTTAGTGAAAATAATTGGTCAGCTCTTAGAAAAGATGAAATGCTGTCCCACACATACCACAGTGTTTATAAATAACATGTGATGTGATATGATGATGTTCAGGTATTTTTGTACTGGAGAGTGCAGGGGACACTGGAGTATGACAGCGCTGTGTAGATTTTCCATCATTGTGAAGGATTCCTTTGCTCTTTGAAATCTTTTGAATTGCTGTCAAGCTCAGACGAACCTTCAGATTCAGTCAAGGAAAACCTGTTTAGGCTATGGAAGGAAAAGGTCTTTTGCCTTAGCAGTTCTGTAACATTTCACTATTCCCGTTTCCATTCCCTGAGTGCTGCTTAGAGAATGTTTTGATGACCTGCCCAAACTACCTACAGTTTCCTGGAAGGGCTTTTTCAGTGTCTTGTGGTCATGGCAGAAGGAGCTGAGCTGTGAGGTTCGCTGAGAAGCACAGGGCAATACTGGCTGCCTGGTGCTCTCATCAGTGCCCTGAGAACCAGGACTGAGAAAGCATTTCCCCATGTCAGATTGTTCTGTGAAGGCAGACATAGGATTAGGTTCATCATGATAGTCTGTCTGATGTATTGCTGGTTATGTTTTCCAGCTTTTTGGCTAATTTTCTTGGTCCAAGAAGTACTTCTGGAAAGATAATGTATCAAAAGACTTCTCAAGCCATGTCACACTTTGTGCAGCCATGAAGCTGTCTTTTATAAACATCAAAATGCCCAGATTTTAAGGCTGTAGGACTTTTCTTGATTCCTAAAAAAGAATATGAAGAATAAGCATGTATGTAGTGCAGTGCTAAGGCTGAAGAAACCTGGGATAAGTATTACAGCACCTCCATCACCTATTATGTCACACCTGTGGTGATTAATCTGCCAGGCTCTAAGGTTTGGGTTTCTTGGCTTGGAAGAGGAGTGGCCCTAGCTAGTTCCCATTTTTTAATTAATCTGTTTACTTGTATTTAGAAATTCTGTAGTGAGCATGGATGCAGTTGTTCAGTAGTACATTTAAGCTATTCTCAAGTGTATTACTTCCAGCTTCTGTGAAATGTCATAATTTAATTGCATTTTAGAGCAAAGTGAGAAAGCACAAAATATGCAGGTGTCTAAGTGTGAGCATTGTGGAAAAATTCACATGAGAAGAACACCATTCCTGAAAAGCACTGTGTAGCCAGCCCTCACCACAGGCAAATAGGTTATGAAGGCATATACAAAAGTGAAGAATTGAAACAATATATCTAAAAGTCCAAAAATTAATGAAAGCTAGGTTTAAAATCACCACTGAAAAACTTCCAAGTAAGGACACAAAACCCTCCAGTTTAAACTAGTAAAGGAGACTAATAAAAGTAATAAAACAGCTTTTAGGATGAGAATAGAAGAGAGTATAAATGTTGGCAAGTTACATGTGAAATCACAGAAAGTTCTCAAAAAAAAAAAAAAATTGAGGAGCTTGTTAGAGTCATAAAGGCTAATAAGAAAAGAGTGCTAATAAGGCCAGTAGATGAACTGCAGCTAAAATGAACATTGAGGTCAAATAAGAAAAACTAACATTATTATTTCCAATATCGTTTGTCCAATTTCCACACACTTAACTTTTTATTTTCTAAACAGGATATAATTCTGAGCAACTGTCTGAAATTTGTCATATCAATAGCGGAGACCTTAGGATTCGTTAGTATGTTTTACAATAAACAAATTCTAGGATGAGATTTTTTTTTAAACCTAAAGTTCTGTAAGAAGTCAAACATGAAGCTGCAGAACAACTGCTTTATATTTAACTTACTGCTGAAATATGATAACAACAACAACAACAGTAATAATAATAATAATGATGATGATGATAGTAGTAATAATAAAAATATAAAAAACATTGGGGGAAATGAGTACAAGTTTCTTTAAATCAAAAATTCCAGAATTCATTGCAGGAGTCAGAGATCACAGGAAAAATCTTATCAGTGAAAGAGTATAGGTATTTCCAATGGTCTTTGAACAAACTTAAATTGCTTTTAAAAAGCACAGGAGAAGGGAGTCTCCTTTAGAGTTAATTGGTTAAAACAGGAGAAAGGTGTTCATATTTTACAGGTGAAATAAACTGTTAACCAGTGAAATGCTATTAAGGCCTGACATAGTGGTAAGCCAAAGAAAAAAATGAATTAATACAAGCTAAAATACTTTTCTGGTTTTTTTTTCTAAAATTATTTAGGATAGTTAAACATGAAGCTGGTTATGATTAGTTGGGAAATTATTAATTGATACTTAATAACAGATGATTAAATGACAGGAGATTAAATTATAAATATGAAATTATGGGGAAGATAACTCACTCTGTAAACACAACACTCACCTCTAAATGAGCTATTACAACTCAGGAAAGAGCTTGGAGTGATTGTGAGTAGTTCTCTGAGAACATCAGTGAGTGCTCAATGGCCGTTGAAAACCCTCAAAGCACATAGGATGTTAGGAATTATGAGGTATCGAGAACAAAACAGAAAAACATCGTCATTCCACTCATTATGTGGGCCCTCATGTTAAACACTGCATGAAGTCTGGACACCATATCAAAAAGGATATGAAGAATTAAAAAGAAATACAGAGGAGGGTTGCAAGGATGATCACAGGCATGAAATGCTTTTCAGACAAAGAAAGATTAAACAAAGATTCTTCAGCTTGGAAAATAGATGACTGAGGAAGGAATATGACAAATCTATAAAATCATGAAAGGTGAAGAGAAGATGAATAGGGAATGGGATTTTGCTTTTTTCATAATAGAGAACCTAAGGGGCATCAAGTTTAAATTATCAGGCAGGAGATCTCTACTGAAAGAGACAGTATTATTTCATATATGTCCCAATTATATTGTGGAACTCATTGCCACAGAATACTATCAAGGAGAGAGGTATAAATGCAGTCAAAAAAACCATTTGACGATATTAAGGTGGGATAGGTGCCTTGAACTATTGTACATGCTTGCCTAGTTATATAAACTGTGGCTTGCAAGGTTCCGAAGTTGCTGGCTGTCAAGGCAAGGCAAGCCTCACTCTATAACCACTCTGTTTTGTTACTGTTTCCCTGTGCAATCTGCCAGTTGTAAGAAACAGGACCCTTGGTCTGGCTAAGATGGCTCATCTATATCTATATCTATATCTATCTATATCTATATCTATATCTATATCTATATCTATATCTATATCTATATCTATATCTATATCTATATCTATATCTATATCTATATCTATATCTATATCTATATCTATATCTATATCTATATCTATATCTATATCTATATCTATATCTATATCTATATCTATATCTATCTATATCTATATCTATCTATATCTATATCTATCTATATCTATATCATCTATATCTATATCATCTATATCTATATCATCTATATCTATATCATCTATATCTATATCATCTATATCTATATCTATATCTATATCTATATCTATATCTATATCTATGTGTATGTGTATATACGTGTGTGTATATATGTGTATATACGTGTGTGTATATATGTGTATATACGTGTGTGTAGATATATATGTATATATGTATGTGTGTGTAGATATATATGTATATATGTATGTGTGTGTAGATATATATATATATGTATGTGTGTGTAGATATGTATGTATATATGTATATGTGTGTAGATATGTATGTGTGTGTATATATATGTGTGTGTGTGACGTGTGTATATATATGGATGTATATGCAGCCTCTAAATGTGAATATTTTAGAGATGAATACAAATATTTTTTTGCTTTAACCACATCACATGTAATCACAAAGTTGGTATTGGCTTGCCTTTTTCTGTCAGCTGATAATGAAGATGGCAGTGCTGTGATTTTTGAATATCTGAAATGCGTTTTGGGACTGTGTTCAGTGGAGCATGCTTTTTTCAGCATGATTTTAGTAGGGAATGGAAATGCTGTGCTTCAGAGGTTTAGCATGAGGACATTTCATGTTCTCTCAACTTCCTTAACTTCGACGTTGTGTGTAAAGTCCAACTTGCTGTCTCTGTTTTGCTTTCTTAGGTGGCAGCGTCAGTTTTGGATACAAAAATTAATTATTTTTTTTCAGATATGAAAGTAAGATCAGTTAGCAGATCAGGAGAGCTTGCCTGTTATTATGTTATGCTGGCATCTTTGACTAAACAATTCTGAACATTTTTTCCTACACAAGGAGGCAGAGATCCATGTTGCATTATTGTTACTATAAAGCATTGCACTTCTAATTATGTTCAACATGTACCACTGGACTTGAAAATTTTAATGAAGAGTCTCGTATTTAGGGAGAGGCCATTCAGTTACTACTTTTCAAGTTTCATTTTGGGCTCCTTGGAGGTTATGTTAGGAATAAAAGACTGCAATTTTTCTAGCCAGGAGAAGTATTTATATTTCTCTACTTCTGGTGGCATAATCAGTGGTTGATCTTTGCTCTTATTTAGCTGTTGAGGACCAATAGAGTGTGCTTCTGAATTAACTTCAGCAGCTTCTGGAGAAGGGTGAGAGGCAAGTTTAAGTAATTTGTAAAACATTGTAGTGGTTTTAAGCCCAGTTGGAAATTAAGCACTTTGCAGCTGCTTGGTAAACCCTCCTTTTACCTCCCCCAACACCAGTGGAACTGGCAGGAGAATCAAAGTTAAACTTGTTAGCTGAGATAAGAACAGTTTAATAATCTAAAGTGAAATAAAATACAGTGATAATGGTAAATGATAATAAGACAAAATAAATGATGTGCAATGCCAGATGCCAGATCCCCAGTTCCCAAACCCAGACTGGCCATGCTTCAGGGTAACTCCCCCAGTTATAAAGTTTATATCTTGGGCATGATGCTCTGGTATGTGGAATATTGCTTTGCCAGTTCAGGGCTGTCCCAGCCATGCTTCCCCCAAGTTTGTTTTGTTTGTGTTTTCACTGGCAGAGCACGAGGCCAGGAGAGGGAAGTCCTTGACTTTGGATAAACACAACTTAGCAAAAAACCAAAATATCAGTGTTTTATCGATACCATTCTTGTTCTGAAGCCAAAACACAGCACTGTATCAGCTACTGAGAAGAAACTAAATCTATCCTCACTGAAACCAGGACACATGTTTAATTGGCAGTGGCACTGAAAGGCCTCATTTTTAGAATCTTCAGTTATCACTGCTTTCCTCTTTTAGTTCAATAGGGAAAAATTCATCCAAGAATTATTTTTGAGAAACAATGGTCTGTTATCTCCAATGCACGTTCCTTTTGCCTGTTTTGTTACATAAGTGAAGTTAATTCGTTTTTGTAAAATTTCTACAGATTTTAGCTTGGTTAAGTTGGTTGTGGCAATAGCCAAATCTTTATTAGCTGCCTGTAATATTGATCAGCAGTTCTCAGTTTCACATTTTTGATTGAAAAATTCTAAATCAAGATTCTCAATACTGTGGAGACTTAAAGTAAAGTGAGTTGGTGAGGTTATATTGAAACACATAGAAGATGACTCCATCTTGGGAAGCAAATGAGCAGATTTTTCTTCCCACCAGCTGCTCACAATTCTCAAAATATTTTTTGAGTCTTTTCAGTTTGAATTCTGCTCATTTGCTGTGTTCTTTCCTTCAGTTACAGTTTATACCTACTTTGTAGGCTCAAAGCTCATAATTTTTGTCGTGTTTCTTAACCGAAATAAGAAAAGTACTTAGAGAAATAATATGAAAAATCCTCGTGGATTTTTTTCCCTTTTCAATGTTCAATCTTATAAACCTCCAATACATAAAATAAAAGACTCTTGGAGTCTTATCAAGTCTCATACATCTTGGGTTAGTAATGGCTAATTGTTGATATGGTAGCGTGGATGACAATAAGATTAGATTTCAAATGTTGTTTGATTTTACTCTATATATTGGTAACAGCTGTGGAAAGTACTAACTGTGTGCAGCTTAAATACTTTACAGACTGATACTACTGTATTAGGTAAAAACTCATTTGAGGCAGAAAACATTTGGAAAAAGAAATTCACTGAAAACATTAATAATCTCATTATATATGTAGAAATCTCACCATAGCTACCTACATTCATGAACTTTAAGAAATTATTGTGCATTGGGAAAAAAATCCAAGAAAAAAAAAAATGAAACAGTAGCTTTAAACAGTAAATTATCAGTGTAATTTAGATAGATTTGGCATGCCTAGTTACAAATTACTGGAAGATTGTTCTCATCTGTAAATAACATTGTTGAATCAAATTGCTAAATTAATCTAAAAACATTTTCCTGGATTTATTCTGTTTAGATTTAAGTGATCAGAAATCAGTGTCCTTGAGTTGGTCCAGTAGAACAAGTGGCTAATAAATGCAAATTATTTTATGTGGTCTCAGTGTGTCTGGCATTAAATGGTATTCTCTATTGATCTGTCAGTAAAGTAAGGTTGTGTTGTGTATAGGAGTGACCTTTACGTGCATTCTTTAGTGAAAGCTGGATCTAATGAATTACTACTGCTTGAAGGTAAATTAGCTTGACAAAACGTCTCTAAATGTGTTTAATTTTGGGAAAAGAATAAAAAATAAACTTTTTATGGTTTTGGTAGATATTTTAGCTGTTTAAAATTAACTTATTTGCAGAAATATGAGCTAGCTTTATCTTCTAGTGCATATGATTATTAAGTGCTAGTATTTCCTATATGCTGTACAATGTTTTAGTTTATAACTGCTAAAACCTACAGCTAAGTTACACATTAGTCTGAAATGCAAATTCACAACGTTCTTTTCCTAATTTTAGTGTTGTAAATATTCAGTTCATGGGTAGAAGTCAGTTACACCTTGCCAAGTACTATCTGAGATTGAGTGTTGGCTGACTTTTTACCTAATGTTTCACCTTTTAATGTGTCAATACTGCTATTTCAGAAGCAGCACCATGATCTGTAGCCCCAGTCTGTTCAATAGAACATATTCTTTACTGTTTTTTCTATTTTTGCACAAACTGTGAGAGAAAGTGAGTACATCTTCTATGCAAACTCTGAGGCACGTGAGATTTTACTTTATTTTGGAGCAAGGGAATAAGGTCTTCAGTGCTATGGCAAATATTGAATAGAGACATGATCATTCTTTAATTTACCAATTTGTTCTGTTCAAGTAGCATCATTGACTTAATTAAAAAAAAAAAAAAAGCTTAGCAGTACTTACATTTTTAAAAGTCTGAAAATTCATGTAGAATTCATTTTTTCTGTTATAAGGGAAGTTAAGAATGCATACCCAAATATGAGAAAAAACTAACACATCCAGATAGCCAATTCCTTCATTCTCAACATGGGGATCTTAACCTGATCTGTTTTTCTTCTCTGTGGCAGAGAATGTTCCTAGCAGCTGGACAGTTAGGCTGTGGGGTGGAGGGGTGTGGAGTACAGTAGGAGGGGGAGATGTGCCTGTTTGTTATTTCTTTTCTATATATTCACATGGTAGAAAGTGAAAAACAAGTAGACATGAGGATTTGTTTTGCCCTCATGGTATTTTCATCAGGACAGTTCTTTTGTCTTGAGACAGGCTTTCTAAACCAAGTGTAAACATTTTAGTTTGCATTGAAAAAAAAGTGCTTTACTTTCTTAAAGACAAAATGTGCTATTAGTTTGTAATTTGCTCAATATCTAAAAAAGCTAATTGCTGGTCTCTTCCTACAGCAAAGTAGCTAAGCATTGACCCTGGTGCAGGAGGACTCTTAATGAAGCTATTATTTAGAATCAAATTGGATTTCTAAGTTTTATTACACCTATCCTATTAAACAGACAAATTTACAGTACTGGTTCCTGTGTAGCTTATCGAGTATTTATGTTGATGTGGCTGGTTTGGAACTCTCCAGATTTTTTTTTGTATTGTGTATCAGAGGTGAGAAATTACCTGCTCCTTTCCCTCTTGACACCTCCAATTGCTCGTTTATGGACTTTCTTCCTTTCCTGTAAATTTTTGTAAACAGCTGATGTTTCAAAGCTTAAGCACACCTTTTAACCCCTTTCTTAATTTTAAAGGGTGCCTTGAATTGCTGTTCTAAAATGTGGTATGTTTACGTGTTTCAAAGTTGCACTTCATATTTTGCTTTATTTTTATTTAGTCCTGGGCACACATGCATTGAAATGGTTGTTAAAATGGTGAATGTTTTTATATAAATTTGGTAGATAACTTAATAACTACAGGTTTTCTTTCAAGGAATTTTATTGATGCATTAAAATGTGTGTTGTCTGTAATTGCAGGTTGATGCAATTGAGAGTGAACCAAAGAGCTTTATCTTTATGAGTGAAGATGCATTAGTAAATCCTGACAAACTGTTGGTCCTAATTCATGGTAATGGTGTTGTCAGAGCTGGTCAGTGGGCTAGGAGACTCATAATTAATGAAGATCTGGACAGTGGGACCCAGATACCATACATAAAGAGAGCTATTGAGGTAAGTGAAAGTTCAAGGATGCAGGGTTGTGTTTGCCTGTGTATTGTGTGAGCTGTGAACCTGTGATATTTTAATTTTTTTAATCAGTATTCTATATGTGACTGTGTGATGATTTTATTTGTGATGGGAATACTTCTTTATGTTTTATTGAAACTTTTATTCTAGTGGAACTAAGTTCCTGTCTTGCAATAAAATTACATTTAGTTGCATGTCACGTTGTTGTGTTGGCACTGCCGTGTAGTTTAATGTGGCAGATACTATGCCTTTGGCAGGTGATGTGATGCAGCAGAAGACACCACAGAAATTTTTTACAATTTGGGTTGTTTTCTTTTATATTTCATTAAGTTTGTGCATAGTATTGTTCAATGACTGCTGTAATCTAATGGTAACATGAGCTTTCATGATAACAAGCAATGTTTATTACTAGGCTTGTATTGAATTTATTAGAGGCACAGTCGTTTACAGATTTACACTAAATACTGATTCATTCTGGTTTACTTTTCAATATTTGACAATGGAAGACATTCATATTTTGTTGACACTGTTTTGTTATGTCTATTTGAGAGACAGTGGACAGTTTGTATTATGTTTTTGTCATTGGAGCATTGCAGGTGTAATTCATCATGTGCACCCAGCTACCTAGAGAAAACTTCCTGTAGCAAACATTAGACTAAAGAGCTTGTTTAAGACTCATTGTTTCTATTATATTTGCCAAGTTAAGCTAATGTTCTAGTCTAAATATCAGTGTTGTCACTGTTACTGTTACATATTTTGCTAGATGATGAATTTTTGTGCTTGATTAATAATTTTTGCAGCTGTATTTAAAGTTTTCAGGATAAAAAAGAGCGGTATTTTTCAATTAAGCAAAGAAAAAAAAGAAGTAAAAACATTAGTTATTTTTGGTTTGTTTTATTCACTACCAAAGCACCAGACTACACTTCATGAGAGAAAGAAACATAGCCTGTGAAAGTGAGGCTTATCTTTTTCTAGCATAAAGGTTTTTATTCATTTTAAATCAAGATTCAGAGACAGAACAAAAAGTGCCTCAGGATTACTGAGTGTAATACCAGTGTAATACTAGGTGTATGGTAGGTCCAGTATGGGACTTCTAGTGCTGGTTCCAAAACATTTCCCAAGAAACCCAAATAGCTGTAGCTACTTCAGTTTTTGTACAATTACATGCTTGCATTTTTGTTCTTTTCTAGGGGTGCTGCTGTCTTGGCTAACATGACAGACCTATTTCAAACTGAGATATTAACCCAATTTAATATAATTAATTTTTATTTAATTTATATATATTTATTATAAATAAATTAAATACAATTTAAGATAATTTTAAAGGGTTATTTCTAATAGGGGAGAGTTATAGTTTGTTTTGCTCTTTTGTTACTCTTATTTATTTTGTGTAATGGGTTGTGCCAGTATGACAGAGGTCAGACCTTTGTTTTCTCAAATAGTTGTTATACCTAAAACCAGTTTATTTATCTCTGCATTTTGAATGTTTCTTAAAATAATAAAACAGAAAAAGGTCCCAATTGTTGGATGAGAAAATATTTTTACAAAAATGTAATTATTATATAACATTGGTACATCAAACTTTGTGTTCTTATCTTTGAGCTTTTGTTTAATATGGTTTTTAAATTCATAGTTCTCTTTAGTTCAGTAATTCCAGCTACTCTAAAAGCCACTGTCTCTTATTGTGCATCTTAAGATTCTGGTAACTGTACTACATGTTTAGACATGTATTATTTACAGTGACTTTTTAAATGCAAAATGAAGAGTGGGTTATACTCAGTTGTGTTAAATCAAATTCAGTTATGGCATTAAATGTGGTGCTGGTTTTTTGCATCCTGTAATCCCTGTACTGGGAATTGGTTGTTTATCTGGTTATATAAGACAATATTTTATTGAAGTTGGACTCCATGGAAAGTATTTAGAATCATTTGGTTGTGACTAAAAAGAGAATGCTGATATCATATCAGCTTCAGGTACAGATCATATAAATTACATTTCTAAATGCAGGAAATTATGGCAGGCTGAGTGTAAGGACTCCATGTAAGAAAAAATTTATAGTAGTAAAAATTGCATCCTTTTCTGCTTTTTCTGGTGTTCAGTCTTCTACTTGATTTAGTCACTTCTGTCAGTTAGGAAATGAAAATAGCTAGCCTTGATGATAGCCTGAATAAATAGCCTGAATGAAAATCGTGCTAATCCCTCATGCAATGTTATTTGAAGCAGGGAATTATTTTCCTAGATCTTTCTCTGTTTCTGGTAAGGAGAGGTCTCATTCTTGAATGAAACCAGCAGACCTTATCGAAGCATCAGTGCTGATGACAAGAGAGCATGGATTTGAGAGCATGGATTTTATTATTAATGGAATTACATGAATTTGAAGTGGATAATGATATGTAGGATTTGAAAGTTCCCATGCTCTATTGTGACTTTGCAACACATGCAGGCATTGTCAGCCAGTTTAAAATAGTTGCTGAAGACTAGGTTCTAATTTAAAAAAAAAGTTGAAAAGTACAAAAGTAGTGCTTGAATGTCCTTTGTGCAGGAGCTAATTCAGAAATATCTGCTTTTTAAAAACAAAAAACCTACACAAGCAAAAAAACCACCCTCTGAGTAGGCCAAAACCCAAAACTTTACTGCTTTTCTCTGTGCTTCTGTTAATTTCTTGGAAAAACTGAGAACAGGAATGCAGGTTATCAGTGAGCAGTGGATTGAGCAGGATGATACTGATACTTCTAAAAGAGGAAGTTAAGGGAAGAGTAGAAACTATTTATTTTGATGCAACACTTTTGAGAAAAAAAGAATTGAGAAACCAAACTCAAGCATGTGTGGAACAAGGGAGCAATGGACAGGCTTAAAATTTTGTATTTTAAACTTCTAGTATTTTGGGGTTGCTGCACATTGTAAAGAAGAGATTCAAAGAGAAATATACTGGTGAGAATTCAAGTAGCTAGAATTAGGCGTTTTTCTTTTCATCTGTGCAATTCCTGTAGGTGATGCTGCTTCTTCCAGGTTTTATATCAAACCCTATTGTGTAGATTCAATCTCTTGTGTAAAGAGGTGTTGTGAATAGTTGACAAGGGTTTATGTGAAGAGGTAACATTATTGTGTTAATTTGAAAATTCAAACTTGGGAGTGTAAAAGAGATGTTGAAATATGAACAAAGAGAACAAATTAGAAACTAGATGGAGAACAGATTGTTGGAAAAAAAGAAGGGAGAAAATTGTACACAATGTGAAAAACACATGTAAATACATTAAAATGTGGTAGGACAAAACCTATTTTAGAAAAACAAGTATGAAAAAGAAAAATATGCTAGTAAGGCTGTAAGAATGTAAAAAGCTAAAATAAAACAAATACTTTCTAAAAAGATACTTAAAAGTAACTAGCAATGCTCGGTATGTACAGTACAAAAATATTACATAGATTTGTTGTTTTGATAAAATAGAAATTTTCTATTGGAACTTTCTCTAGTAGGAAACACTGATTTTTCTCAGAAGTAGTTATCTGGTGCATGAGAGAATGAAGTCCCTGCCCTGGGAATGAGTGACTATTCCATTTATAATGAAAATTCTGTTCTGAAGATATTCCACTTTTTATTAAAAAGCAAGTGTAAATTATATAAATAAATATAGATTAAAAGAGAAATTTTAATCTGTCTCTTCTATAGTTTGCCTAAATGTCTCTTCCAGGTTGGTGCAGTGAGGCTCTTCTCAAATCAGTTGCTGTTTAGCCATGTGTTCAGTAACTGAAGCAATGCCAGGAAAAGGTGATGAAAGGCAGAAGCCAATTCTTCAACTTAAGGATGAGATCATGTATACTTGGGATGTCAAGAATTAAACATTTGTGGTCCTGTTTTCATGATGGTTGTTGAGGGGCTCCCTTTGTTAGAGGAGGAGAGGCTGAAGTTGTACTTGGGGGATTTGTTCATTGGGGAAGCAGAAGCTCACCTTGCATTTGTTGTACATTGTGAGGAGTTTGGGAGTACTACTGTCTTTGGTACCTCTTTTCTAGGGAATAAAGAGGATATCAGCTTATTGCACGAGTACAGGGAAACAGCTGGATGTTTTCTAAGTCTCTGGAAATTCAGTACATTTGTTACCTAAGATAGCTGTGGTCTCAGGGATGCTAATAAAATTCAACCACAGCAACTGTCACTTATTCATTAAAAAAAAAATTTAAAACCATCAAAGAATTGTTGCCTTATTTCAAATTCAGATATTAAGAGATCTTAGATACTTGTATTATTATTTATAGGAGAATTGATACTTGACATATAACTGGAAAATAGGTTTTCCAAAAAGCCTGGACAAGTTTTTCAGAAGAATAGAGCAGCAGCTAAAAATCTGACTTTTCATGAACAAACAAAAAGCCAAAGCTTTGCATGAGATGAGTATTAGCTGTGGAAATGTTTCTTTATTAACTGGTAAAACATGGTTTTCAGCTTCAGTTGTCTGTTGTGTTTCTTACTCTTCATTTTTTTTTTACAATCTCTGTTCTTTGTGGTCAAAATATTGGATTTATTCACTTATATTATTGTCATTCATTTGTACAAAACTGTCAGGTTGGCAATATTTACTAAGAATTGGTGAGGATTATTACTTTTGTCAGCATGCAGTAATATGTCATTAGTTTTGTAAGGCAATTGAATGGAGCAACAAAATCGTTCAATGTAACAGCAGTAAATTTTTCCACTATAAATTTTATGTGATGTAGTAGTCTTAATAGTTAGCAACTAGTAACACATACTATTTTGTGTTTTCTCTTTCCATTTCATAAAAATGAGTCAGTTTCAATAGTGGATATTTATATATTGCTGCCCAGAAATTAGGTTATGTTTAAATTACACTAACAAAATTTCTTGCTAAAAAACTTTTAAATCTGACTTTTAAGTATAGAATATCTTGTTAGGTAAACATACTTTTTCGTTTGGTCTTACAGTTTATACAAGCTTAACATAGTATCAATAATATGGGCAAGTGACACTTTCTGGGAAAAAAACAGGTGACATTTCACTGCAATTACAGTTCTGCTGCAGAATACTAATATTCATGTGCCTTTTATGTCTTCTGTGTGTATTGTTGCAGAAGGTTGTTAAATTCCCTCATTTATTTATTAATGGTCAGTTACAGTGCCAGAGCAATCATAATCTTTATTTGGGTTTTCTAATATATTACTCTACCATCGACTTTCACTAAAATGGGCAATAATCTGCTATATTGTTTTATTTCAAATGCTACTTCTCTGACTGTGGTATATGTACTTGGCTTATTAACATTCTGTCACACCATAGAACTGGTGTTGCTTGTAAAGTCCTTTTTAGCAGAGAAAACCTGTGTTTAGAACTCCCACTTTTGTGGTAATTATACTAAGAAAACTTAGAGGTGTGTGGATGATGTTATGAGATCTTTCTATAAACATAAACACAAATGAGAATGTATTACTAAATAATGAATTCACATGTAATTGGTTTTAAATCCATCATACTCTGGAAAGAAAATTTAAAAAGCAGTATATTTAATTATTTCAAAAGCATTTTATGAGGTATTAATCTCTCAAATGCTAGTCACCCAGCAGATAGAAGGAAAATTTGCATAGTTGAAAGCAATATTAATTGATCACAAACTACATAGTAATGCATGACAAGCTGTATAGGAGTTAAAATATTAAGTCAGAAATTCAAGAAAAGGTTAAAAGCTTAGACTAATACTGAGCTGACAGGGTATATAAACCCACACCAGCCCCCATGCCAACAGAGGAAAACAATGAGATGACAGCTCTACTGTTTGGAGAGGGGTTGCTAACGACAGCTTATTCCTTTATGATTTCAACTCTTGACAGAAGACAGGTCTGCTTGTTGCATCATGGCAGATGTATCATTACCTTCTGGCCCTGTCATGACTGAACTGGAAAGAAAAACCCCACTTGCAATTCTAAAAGTCTCTTTGGAATTTAGTGCATCCTTTCCAAGATACATTTGCCATTGTTCTGTTAATTGTGTGTATTACATTCTTACAGTTTTCTGTGCTACATGATTTGATAATATAGAGATATTTAGAGATTGCTTTGTCTTCTTTTATTCTGCTGGTTGTCGTCTTTCAGACTCAGCAGCACCTTGTGTTATTTTACTTGTACTTTGTCACTGACCTAAGAAAATCACTGTTCAAGATAAAAATACTTGTGTAAATGTGGCTTGAAAATATTTGTCTCTCCATTCAAACGGTTTCAGCCATTTTTAATTGGCTAAGTATTAGGTTAAGAACACGCAGTGAACATTTAAAATAGTCACCATCATTTTAAGAAAAAGGTTTAATATGAGTTTAAATGGCCTTTTTCATCGTATGCATATTAGGAGTCTTCCTTTCCACACCACGACCCTTCCCCCCCCATTCAACTTGTTGGATACCCAACAGTGACTCTGGAGACTTAAAAAAGAGTAAGAAGGGGTGTGGATTTTTGAAAGTATGTCAAAAGCCTTGGGGTTTGGGTATGATCAGAATTTCAATAGAGGTTGAGATGAGTTTAAATGCATAGAAGGGGAACATAAAAATCTTGTTTAATTTCTGTCATGTTGTTCTTTTTTTAGTCACTCTGATGTCTTTTTCAAATCTGCTTTTCTCTCAAGCTTTGTGGTACTATATTCAAGATCTGGGCTTTCTCCTCTTTGTATTTCGTTTTAACTGCTGATCCCTTTTCTGTGGTGCTTCTGCCTTTAATATCAGCTGAAGCGGTCTGAATTGCTGAATCAAAGCCATTTTGGGAGAGAGACAGTGTTTAAGATTGTGCAGGGTGAGATTCTCTGGGTAGAAGGTAACACTTCCTGCAGTTATAATCAATGCACTTGACACTTTCAAAGGCAAGAGAAGCCATGACTTGCTCAGGGGTTAAACTTTTTAAATAACTTCCCTTGGGAAAAATGCCATCAATAAAATGGAATAATTAGTTGAAGATTCTTGAGTAGCCCAGGTTTGAAAAGAAAAGATTAGAGATAGGTCAGGTTTGCACTTCTACTGTATTTTCCCTCCCGTTTGTTTTTCAAACTATGGAGCTTTTGTTTGAATGTGTGCAGTATTACTAAATCAATCTGCTTCAAAAGTAATGTCATCTACTTAAGACATTGCATTAATTTTGTAGTCCTATTGTCTGTGTAGTCTAATAACTGTAAGAATGGAGATTAAGTTTTATATAAAAATGCAATTTCAGATTTGTTAACTTTCTCATCTCCTACCCATAGATTTATTCTGCCAGTAGTCATTTTGGCTAAGCATTTGCAACTTTGAACCTTAATAAATAAGTCTAAATTGTAATATACATTCAGTAATTTTAAAATTTAGTTCTAAATAGCATTATATGGACATTCTGTATATATGATCATTCATTTCTATAGACATGAAGAGGTTTATGCTGAAATTAAATTCTTCTTGCTTTGCAATTATTGTGTTTGGTAATTTCAGATTTTAGGAGAAATTTATTGAGATTTTAATGTTATTTTCACATATAATCATTTTTATTTAAGCAGCTATTTTGAAAGGCAGAGTCTGACTAAAAATGGTGTTTTAATATGTAGTGTAGTATATGCCTACTGTACAAAATACCAATAAATAATGCATGAATGGCTTTGGAATAAAAGGTTCTTACCTTTCATTAATTTTTTACTTAATTGAACTTTTTATTTTTCCTAAGGGAAATAAAATCACAGACAGTACTCTGCAACAGTAACTAAACAAGACTTTAGCAAGTACTTAACCAATGTTTTTCAGAAATACAACACTGTATTTTTTAATAAGTTGCATTGGAATGAAATCTGTACTACTAGAATAGATTATTTGGTAGAGATTATTCTGCATACAGATTTGTTACAAAATGATAGCAAGAAAATATAGAGTGGTCTCAAGTCCAGCAAGGTATGGGTATTTCTGTGTGGTTTTGGGGATATGCCTGTGGCATGCTGGCTGTGGAACTGTGACTTTTCAATTGCTCTGAAATTGCAGTGGGGCTTTTTCTATTTCTTTACAGATTTTCAATTTATTATTTATTTAATATTAACAATATGTGTGTCATTTGAAAGATGGATGGGTAAATACATGCTAGTATGATTGTACTTGGAAATGCAGTAATTATTTGTGGTTGTAATTGTATAGCTGTAATCCAGTGTTGTTTTGATTTAGAAAATTTGGGTCTGTGGAAGTGTTGTACCTTTGTGGTTATTTATCTCTGAGTGCAGTACATGGAAGTAACATCTAGATTAGGGTGATTTGCTAGGCAGATTCTCTCTCATTTCGTTGTGAGATCATCCATTAAAGCTGTAGTAGGGGCACCAGTACCTTCACAGGTACTGAATGCTGAATTTGGGATGGAAGCTTTGCTGAGCTTTACTTTCATGTTAATAAACTATGCAAGTGTGCTCATCTGATCATGGAATAGAGATTTTCAAGTACCTTCCATACAGTTTTTTTGGCAACATTTTCTGTTCAGGTGATCTTGTCAATGATAGTTGGTGAATATTGATTTTTTTGGGAGTGTCAGCATGATAAACCAAATCATAGAATCAATAGAATTGAGGAGGACTTCTAAAATTATTGAGTCAAATTGTTTACCCAGCACTGTCAACTCTATCATATTCCTACAAACCACATCTTGTATCTTAAAAATGCCTTCAGGAATGGTGACACCACCACTGTCCTCTGCAGCCTGTGCCAGGGGTTGACAGCCCTTTCTGAGAAGAAGTTTTTTTGCCATATCCAATCTAAACTATTCCTGGCGTAACTTGAGGCTGTATCCTCCCATCTGATCACCTGATGCCTGGAGATTGATCCCCATCTGGCTCCACTTCCCTTCCAGGGAGTTGTGGAGAGTGACAAGGGCTCCCCTGAGCCTCCTTTTCTCCAGGATAAACACCCCCAGCTCCCTCAGCTGCTCCTCACAGGATTTGTGCTCCAGACCTTTCACCAGCTCTGTTGCCCTTCCCTGGACATGGTCCAGCATACCAACCTTTTAAAAGCAACCTTTTAATAGGAATGATCTTTATTTATTAAGATTCCTCTCCTGTGATATGAGGTGATCTATTAATTGTTCATTCGTTGACATATTGATCTTAAGTGATTAGCTTAATTTTAATTTTTTTAAAGAATCAGTAGCTAGCACTTTTGTTCTCATTCAGAAGAACATTAGTTCAGGAATCAAAAATATGATTGCAATTTAAAAATCTTTTTCAAAGAAGTTAAGTCACTACCATTTAAAAATACTAAAATTGTCTTTTGACTTACTATATGTACACATGGCTAAACTATCACCTAGATAATCTTAATGCATTATAATTATAATGTATTATTTATAATATGCATCATAGAGTATTACATTGTGTCATTATAAGTATGGTATATGTATGTGTTTAATATTACACTAAATTTCCAATACTCTGTTGAGTTTTCAAATGAATCAGCACTTAAAAGACTTAACAATTAAATGGTGAGATAAGCTCTTCTGTATTCATATAATGAAATGCATATTTAAATGAAATTATCTGTTTCTTACTGTGCATTGAGCTGAAAAATACTAACTTTAATGCATAGGAATTCAAATAAAAAATTTATATGCTTTCTGCTTAACTACTTTAGTACAGTTCTAATAATGCACATTGCTGCTTCAGGTAATAAGAAAATAGATATGACAAAGACTTTGTTATGCAAATTAGCACAGGATTGTAACCTTTTGAAAATACAAAGATCTTTGGAATGATATATGTCCCTTTTGATCAAAAACTTTTAAAAGTTTAATAATTCTGTTAAAACAAACTAAAACTGTGGGTAATTGTCTTTCTTTCCCTGAAATGAACAAATTATAACATCAAAAAACCTGAGAGTGAGGTATGTAGTAGGTCATTTACTGCTGCAGGCATTTTCTCTCCCTTCAGGATGTGCTTGTTTAGTTTCTCTCACTTCGTGCCTGTGGCACTCTATGGTGAAATTCAGACGTGTTCTTCCCCTTCAAGGAATCTCTAGGGTGGTAGATAACTTATACAAAATTAATAAATAGTGTTGCTTTTTTTATTTTTACCCATCCCAGGCAATTAGTTTCCCTCTTGAGAAGGGTTGAGTTGCACAAAACATATTTATTAAAAAATGTGTGCTTTTGCATAGAGTTAAACAGAGAAATTAGACATAATAGGGTGAAATATGTTATTAGGAAAATGAAATTACTCAATTTTCAGTCATTCCTTTAGAGAAAGAAATGGAATGGTAAAAATCCTTCATATGTTGATTAAGTTTTTAAACCTAGAAATTTTAAACATGTCAAGGTTTTATAGGTATTGTTTGTTGTTTTTTTTTTTTTTCTTTTTATTCTGGGTTTGTAAATTTAGTTTCCTTTCATCTCATCAACATTCAAGGAGTAAACCTGTTTTGAGGCCATTCAGCTGGATGATTATTTTTGGGGAAGACCAGCTGTACCATCTTGCGTATTCAGAGCCACTTGCTCTAGCATATTGCAGTGCTGATCATCTCAGGAGGAGGAGAGATTGGCACAGATAGCTTAACCTGTTGTATTGTGTGCTACCTTGCAGCCTCCCTCTCTGTCATGCCAAAGGCAGTGAGGCTTCAGATTGCTTTGGAGGGTAGAAGAGAAAATGAAGCTTGGGTGTAAATATATGCTGGTATATGAGAGAAAACAGCTTTATTTTTTCCCTTTTTTCCTTTCTTTTCTTTTTCTTTTTTGGTAGTTGTTGATTTTAATTGTCCTTCTAGCTGTGAAAGACAGAGTTGCATTTAGTAGTGCAATGGTCTTACACTGTTACTTGCTTCTAAATACTTAAAAGAATCCTAAAAAGAGACTTAATAAAATTAAATTATTTTCATTAGAATTAAATATTATCATTTATTGTAAAGTTTACCCCCTGGGTATTTCCACTGATATTTTAAGCACGCCTTGAGAGTAGATATTAGTTTTTTTCTAAAAATCATCTGAAAAATATAGGCAGAAAATATTCATGGTGCTTCAGTGCACAGGTGATTGAGTTTCTGCTGACCCTCTGTAGCTGAACCTGTGTTTTGAATCCCAACTCTTCCTCCAGTGTTGAGAGTAATGTGATTGAGTCTTCTGGAATGAGTTCCTGAATGCTGATAACAGGAGGCTTTTCTCTGAAGTGCAGAAGCCACTCATGTGGAATATGCACCTTCCACATCACGCATGGTTGAGATCAGATACAGGATTTTCAAGACTTGACAGCCCTGGTTCACGAGCAGTGATATTCATACTGAATTTAGGACTGTCTGAATGCTAATATTCAACTGATACCAGCTCATTATAAAAATAACTGATTCCAAGAAATTCCATTTTAATGCTACAGTGTTGTTGTTGTCAAATACTGAAAACAGTTATTACTACATTTTATTAAAATAGCATTTATTAATTAATATCTCACACTGAATTAACAATTGCGTTCTTTGATTATGTAAGTGTTAGGAGAATGTAATCACTTTGATATTTTTTATTAATTTTGGCATTTTTATTCATTGTATTTATATTCACCATGTTAGTCCAGTGTTTCTTACTGCTTCATTTTGAAACATTTCTTAAAATACCACAGTCCAGATATGTTTGATTCAGATTAACCCCCCCATCTCATAGTGTATGTCCATCTTCTCTGTATATGCTGTCTTGTGAGATTTTTGGTACGTTTAATTTATTTTTCTTAAACTAGTTTCATGCAGGTATGAAACATTTCAGGACAGAAGAGTAGTGGTAGTTTTAAATGAAGAGTATGCACAGCTGATGGAGCTGTTCAGATACCTTCCTTTTAGATAAATAGGAAATGCTTTAATGCTTTTCTGGTGGAAATAAAAGTCTTTCTTCCAGCCTTATTTTTAGAAAAAATTTTGGGAGTAGTTTTTTAGGATTTGACAATGACTGCGATAGAAAATCATCTATAAATACCAAAGACAATCAAAATAAAAATTTGCTACTTTGACTTCTTACCAATTCCATGTTGTTAGTATTTTGAAAATATTATTCATTTCTCTCAAGTCCTTGTCTTTCTCTTTGAGAGCTTATTTTAAAATGTAATCAATACTTTTTTGCTTTAGTTCCTAATGGTAAGGGTTTTATGGTGTGATCATTTTACATTTGCAGGTAGGCAAGTACTTCTTCTGTAGCAACTTTTTTCTCTAAATTGCATTTTTTCAGTTTAAAAGAATTGCTTTCTCAAGTGCCTCTACCTGTGTATATGTATGCAGGTATATACACGTGTACATGTGTATATAAAGAAAGGTACATTGCATCCTAATTGTCTAGTTAGTTGTAACTTTTCCTTTTTATAAATTACAATATTAGACATGGAACATTCACGAAAAATAATAACTTCTATTTTGCTTTTGGAAGCTGCATGTGACTTGTGTTTCTGGAAATGCTGATTGTATTTACAGCACTGGAAAAGTACTGTTTAATGTTACTGTTTTCTTTGAGCCCAGTAATATGTGATATATTATAAAGGAGGTGTATTGACTATTTCTCAAAACTAATAATATTTCAAATGTCAAACAAGTTAATTTGCTTTGTTATTTAATTTGATATAGCTGTATGTTACGTTTTATCCTCAGGACATCCTTATTTGGCAACTTCTAGGTAGCAACTCATAGAACTTGTAGAAATAGATAGTAATTCTATAAAACCTAAAGATTCTTAGGAATGACAGTTGGCAGTCTTATAAAAGCTTTATAGAACCTGAACAAATATTTTTGCTGTACCTTGTCCTCAGTTAAATGAAATCTGTCTTCTTTACCTCTATAAAAGTACTGGATCAGTTTGAAAATTATGATATATTTACTGTGGTAGCATTCAGGATGTATATTTGTTGAGATACTTCTCATAAATCTTGAGGTTTTAATGCAGTATGACCACAGGAAAAAAAATTTAAAGAGAAGGCAGCAGTTACCAATTTTACAAGTGTCTTGGCAGACACAAGATGTTTATGCTAATAGTCACATTGAAATGTACTCCCTTTAGTTTTTTGTTAGGAAGCTGATGTTGAGGCACAGCTGTATATGCTGGTTTTAGCTGTAGGCCTATTTAAATCCTATTTTAATCAAACTTTTTGCTTGTAAAAAATGTTCAGACATCATCCCTGGGGAGTGTATCCCTGCAAACTGGTACATGTGTGCAGGGGTGGTGAGAGCTCTTTCTGGAGAAATTAAGCTAGTAATGCATACTATTCTTTCTGGTAGTATTAAAACCCAGTTCAACAACAGATTAAATGGGAAGTTTTTCTTGTTGTTTTTAATTTTTTGAACTGGCAAGACAAGTGTTCAAGACTTCAAGGAAAGAATAAAAAGGAGACTCCACTAGATTGACTGTAAAAAAAAATATGAGGTGTTAAAAATATGTTTATATGGTGGTTTGTTTGGATTTTTTTAAAGTTTTGGAATGGACTTACTGCTTCTTTTCTTTTTCCTCTATCATGTCTTGCAATAATTGTGAAAGATTTAGGAATGGTGTGCCTCTAGGTGTCATAAGTACATAGAAACTGATTAGGGTTCTGTGACAGACCTCACATTAGTCCTCATGTGCATTTTGTACATGCTATGGGGTTGTTTAAAAATAACTCCATCTTATTTATGTCAAATGTATTTTGTTTTGAAAATTGGATTTAAAAGTAATGCTAAATGTTATAGTATAATAAATGTTCAGGTAGCAAAAGAAAGCACTAAGAATTATAAAAAGAATATGTAATCAGACCTTGCATCTCCTTCTGAATGTTCTGACATACTGTTTTGTGTGTAAGCCTTTACTGAAGTTTTTATGTAAATATGGTGTTTTTTCAGCTTCCTGACTAGTTTTGTATACAGTAAAAAAGTTAAGAGTGTACTTTGAAAGATACAGCCTACTTTTCTGTGGAGCAGGGAAGGTCATTATCTTTGTAGAGTAATTAGTGTGGTGTTTATCCACAATCTGAGCTGCTAGTTAAATAGTATTAATATTACTTATTTTACTTAGTTTATTTTGTCTCAAGGTTGCTTCAGTCTGCAGTACTAGTGCCTGTTCTTATGAAATTGATTATGAGATAGCACTAGCTTTTCAAACACTTCTCATTGTAGGTCTTTTCTCAGCCGTTTTTAAACTGTATATAAATCTTTATTCCTTGCAGTAGAACATGTTATTTGTCTGGCAAGTATGTCAGTGCTGCTTCTGTTTAAAAATTGTGTATGTTTGTTTATAGACATTTGTGAATGCCTGTAAAGCTATCATTTTGGGTTGAGACTGAAGTTAGACCATCACTGCTCTTGCTGGAAAGTGACTGGACACTTTGTGGAGATGTAGTGTCTCTTACTTTTGTTTTTGGACATTCTAATAGTGGTTTAGTAGTAAGTCCCCAGTGTTTCTGCCTTCTGTTCCCTCTAGCCAGTTTCCTGACCTTTGTTTTGTTTTCAAATATTTGCATCCAAATGTGCTATCGTCCCTAATAATCTTCTTTCCTCTTCTTGTGAGTTTGTATTGAATAGCTTCATTCTACCTCATATTCCTTGGTGCACAGGGGCACACTGATTACACAGCTGTATGATCTCCATATTTCTCATTTACATGTCCAGACATGAACATAAGAAGTGGAAACCTTCATCTACATAGACTTTTGCACTTATGCATAGACATAATGCACTTACTTCATTATGTGTTTGTACATTTCAGCTGCTAAAATTTAAGACATGTCTGCTGCAAATCCGTGTATTTCCAAAAGTTTTAAGTTGGCCAAATTTAAGTAGTATCTTATGGGAATGGGAGGCCATTCCAGTCAGAATTTAAGCTCTTGATTAAAAATCACAGGTGCCAAAAAGTGTTTTGTAGCAAAGTTCACTAGATTTTTGTAAATAGGCAAACTGAACTGCTCTGTTGTAACTTTCTCTTGAATATAGATTAGTGATTTACTTTAAAATTTTCAACAGAGTTCAGCCTGAGGCAAAACCAGCTGTGAAATCTATCTTAAGTTTGGTAAAGTTCTGAGTATGTCAGAAGAAAGTAACTAGCATTTTGTGATCCTTAAGGATAGGCGGATTAATTTGTTTCCAGCCATCATTCACTGCAGTACAAGGGTTTCTTAATCACCAGATTTGGAGACCAGCATCAAGAAATTCTGCTTTTAGCTGTTAAGTTCTGAGTGAGGTTCTCACTATTTGTTTTTTGATCAGTAGCTTATTTGTGAGTAAGGCAGTTGAGCTACTTTTATTTTCTGTTGTCCAGATTCTTGATTTAATAAATTTGTTCTGGATTTTTTTTGTGTATTTTCTTACCGTTTTTTTGTCCAGGTACGTGTATATATTGTGCAGGCTTAGAATTGCTGAAACACCCACAGGTCTGAAGGTAGAAACTAAGCATTAAAATGGACATTAGAAGGTGATCACTGAAGTAGCTGGATTATTGAGCATGAGTTGAGAGTCACTTGTTCTTTAGCTGTGCAGTATCTCATGTGCTGTGGCTTAACGTTTGGGACACAACATTATGCAATGCCTTCATAAATGGATTGTGGTCCAGTTCTTGGATAATCTTAGCTGGGATCATGCATGACAAAGTGTTCAGGTTCACTTTGGACTCACAACTCCTAAACGCTTCCTGAATTTTATCCTGAAATAGTTCAGTGCTGACCTATTTAACCACTATTCCCAAAAGAGAATGTCTCTTGTTTGAGGGAACTATAAAAGCTATTACATTCAGTGACTATGGTGTGCTGATGTCAGGGCAGTACATGCCTCTGGACCTCTCAAGTACAATGGGATTTACAAACCACCAGCTATCATATGCTGAGTGCTGTATGGATACTTGCAGAGAGGGATGGTGAGGACATTGTAATAAAGATCAGTAGGAAAGCAGACAGCTTTGTGTAACACCTCATCGCTGCCGTGGGATACAAAGAGACGTAAAGAATCAGGTTGTCAGTGAAGTTGCTTCTCCAGAGGTAAAAGGTTGCTCAAATACAGGACAAGTTTAAAAAGTTTGAAGCCAAAGGGTGTGTTTTGCACTCATTAGAAAACATGTGAATGGGCATAGCTGTTATCCCTTGTGTGTGAGGAAAATACAGGACCCCATTTTGTTTGTGATAGCAATATAAAAGTAGAAGAAAGAGGAGATGATAGTGGAAACAGCAGAGCCTAGAGAAAAGTCACTGAGGGAGGCCAAGAAATCCTTACATTTCAAGGAGAATTTAATGCAGCCTGTCCAGATGCAGAGTTAAAAGCAGTGCTGTTCTTGTCAGTGCAGCAGAAAGAATATTAAGAAGCACAATCCTTGATTGACCGGTCAGCACTGAAAACTGTGCTGTTTTCTTAGATGACTTTGAGGGTTGCTGCCCAATTGCTGGCATTGTTTGTTGGAAGGAACAGGAAGAAAGGCAGAGCTCTGGAGGGAGAAAAAGGGGGTTAAGAGGGGCTGTGTCCAGTAGGCTGAGTGACACGAACAAATCCTTCAGACACCTGCAGACCCAGCAAGGAATTGTGTTTAGAAGCCTTTGCAGTACATGGTACTATTTTTTATAGATGATATCCAAGCTGTAGATGTTGAAACAACTTTTTGAACTAGCAGATGTCATAGTCTGTAAAGACAGAGTCTGTTATTGTTACAGGTATTGTAACAATGTTATATATTGTACAGTAACAGGTGCAGGAAAATTAATACTCTTACACAAGCTATTGGAGAAATGTGTGACAAGCCTAAAAATGGCACTCCTTTCTCCAGGCATCCTGGCCCATATCTTAATGTTGACATTATTTTCCATATAATAGAAAGTATATTTAAAGAAAACTGTGGGTGTTGGTTGGAGACAACATTTTTTATTATCACTTTGTTAAATTTTTATTATTTTGTTGATTTTTTGCATTTTACTCTCAGAAATCTGTAGTTCAGTCCTCAGTAGTGTTACAGAGTCTGCTCTATCTCATGGAAAAGAACACTGAATATTAATGATATCTGAAAAAGTCAGATTTTTTTTTTTTTTTTTTACTATTCTAGCAGATGCTGGAATTTCTAGAGTGCATTATGAAAAACAATATGAAAAAATAAAATTTTCCAGTGAACTTCTGGGGAAGATCTTATGTCCTGGGATATTAATCTTAAAAGCAGACAAGATTGATTAAAAGTAATATTGTTCTTTTTTGAATTTAGATAAAGCTGTGAAATTGCTTTCCATCCCTGAAGAGCAACAACATCTTTTTGTCAAGGTAACCCTAAGTGTTGAGGGGACACTCAAATGGATTGGCATTGAAAGTGGAGCAGTCCATTTGCAGGTGGCTGTCTCCCATTTCTGTGAAATAGGATAACTCTGAAGTGGTTTGAAAATTTGTAATGCCCAATTTTGTGGAAGACTGTAGAGCAGAGGAAGCAGCAATAGTATTCAAAAGTTGCCAAAGACCAGGACTGAGGTTCTGTTTTGCTTTTACACTTTTATATGTGCAGTTTTTGGATATAAGTTTGCTTTAGTTTGTAGCCATTCATTTTTCATGCTTTGATTTCATACTTCATATTTTTTTCTATTGCCCAGTGCTTAGCTAAAGAAGATTTACTTTTTTTTCAGAAGCGTAATATCTTATTCTTGAAAAATCTGCTTTTACAGGGAAATGAATAGACTATGATGGTGTTATATATTTAAGCAAACTGAAGATCAACTGTAAAAAATGAACAGTGCAAAATAAGAGTCTAGTCCTGCTTTTTTTCATATCCAGCTACAGACTGTTCACTTTATGAAATAGCACAGTGTGCATCTTTAGTGCTTAGTTTTGCATTGTGGTTCAACCTGCACCATTTTAATTTACTCCCTGAAAATTCCTAGTATTTCTTTGTGAATGATAGATATTAATAATAAGTAATAAAACAGTTCTGAATAACATTTATAGAATTAAGAGGGTTTTTTTTCCCCTTAGCCTCAAAGGATTTGTCGTTTACAATGGTTTTGCATTCACATTATTGAAAAATGGTTTTTATTTTGAGTAACTTGGGGATATTTTTAAGAAAGCAGTTACCAAAAAAAAAAATAGTGAGGTAGTGTAATTAAGGCAAGACAAAACCCCAAAGAAATAAATAAAGACATTTCATGGCTATTTTATTGACTTGGTTTTGAAAGCAAAGGGCCTAACCTTTTATATCAATAGTGAGAAAATGAGGCATGCTGACCTAATTTCTTCTGTATGCAAGGTTCATTGCAATATGACTGCAGCTTGTGCTCTTTATGTTTTAACCATTTCTTTATGTAATGGGTGATTACAGACCAGGGTACACAGATGGAACTTGTACATATTCTTGTAAGTGTGTGATGCGCCAGTTCTGCTTAATGTAAGCATTATTTTTATTTCCATTTATCATCCATCACAGATAAGAAAGTATCTTCTAATAACTTTATTTGTTATAAAACTTAGCATTAGTGTATATATGGTGGATGATAATACCAAATGTTACAAGTTTTGAGGAAGTTTTTTGACCATGAAAGTCCATAGCCCTGATGTGTGAGGGCATGCAAACTTCTGCTTTCCTTGGATTTCTTGAAACACTGAGAGAATATACTCCTTTCTGAAAAAAACATCTGGCCATGCAACCATGCAGAGACCTTCTTACCTTGTGCTTTTCTAGCATGTCACGTGCGCCATTCACACAGACCTTTAAGGATTTGTTTGCTGCTGCACAGGCAGAAATCTGCAAAGAGGAACAAATTTGCAGCAATTGAATTACTCTGGGGATTTTTCTCATTTGTTTACTCAGAATTTGCTATTTGTGTTAGTTTGTGTCAATGAACTATTTAGAGAAAAAAGAGATTTTTCTTTACCTGTTTCAGTTGTAAACTCAATGTGTTTGATTTGCACATGTTTTTACTTAGTTCACCTTCCAAGTTGGTTAAAAGCCTGTTCATGTACTATGAGTTTCAGTGCCCTTTTCTTAATGCAAAGGAGAGATTGAAGGGTAAAAATCACCAGTGAGGAACAGTGTTGAACAAAGGTCTGTAAGTATGGTTATGGAAATAAGCAATTGTTCACAAATATACGTTGTGTTCATTTCTGGCAAGGATATAGGGATCTGGAGACTTAGTTATCTCAGGTGAATATATATATATATATATATATACACACACATATTTTTTTTTCTCTAGTTATGCATGAAGACCTGGTGATGAGTTTTCAGCTCCTGACAAATCATGTTGCCAGACAGTGTTTAGTCTCTCTCATCTTTTCACAAGTATCTCCTTAGTATTTTTAGATCCTGAATGCCTGTTTCTATAGGTTATTAAACTTTTGATGGCAGTTTGTATTCAATTTATTTCTGCAGAGTTGTTCTAAAACTGCATGCCTATATTAACCATGGGGTTTGTACTAAGGTGTACCATATGTGGTGCTTTGTCCTGTAGTTTATATGAGCATTTTAGTAAAAATGATTAATCCTTTCCTGAAGTTAAAATGTAGAGGCAAAGTAAGTTAAGTAATTTGTTTAACACTGTAGAAGTATCAAAGTCAAAAGTAGATTTCATATAATTTTGCTCTGTTTAGGTTACTTAAACCCAAGTTCCCCCTCTAAATGCTGGGATTTTATGTTTGCAGAACGTCTCTGGTTTTAACTTGCTTGTTGCACAGATATGAAGACTCAACCTAAGTGATAGACAAGGCTGCTTTAGCAGTGGTTTTATCAGAAACTTATTCCCTGAATATTAGAGTTTATCCCCTAGATTAGCCTCTGTCTCCTTGTGCTATAGATTTATGGGTTAATAGTTATTCTAATCTAATAGTATTATTTTATATAACTGAATCATAAATTTAATTCATAATGTTCTACCACTTGTTCCTATGATTTGTAATTGCCTTCTGGAATTTTTTTTAAAACCCAGGCTATTCACATTGAAAGGCCTTGCCCACAAGGTCAAACACAGACATTGAGTTTTGTTTAGAAATAAGCTTTACTAAACTTTAGTGTTGAACTGAAAAATGACGTCTTTGTGTGGGATTAACCTTCTCTCTCGGAGCTGTCGCTGTCCCTGTAGCCTGGGACTGTTCATTGCCGTGGCGCTCCTGATTTTCCCTTGAGGAGGGTAGGTTGAGTTGTTCTTCTGTTGATCATTTTGTGTCTGGAGGCCTTTCCCACTCCCCTCAATTTTGTTTTACCACTGAATGGGACTATGGTAATGCTTGGGCTTTGTCCCTCTCTCATTGTCTTTCTGACTAACGGATAGAAATGTCAGACATAGAGAACAGCCCCAAACTGTGACCTCTGTAACATTCCCCTTCAGCTGATTGACGTTCAGGCAGCTGCTGAGAGAAATCCCCACCATTCAGAGGTTGGTGTACTTGCTGAACGAGTTCCCCAGTGTCAATCCTGTTAGCCCAGTTGCCACATTCTGGGAATGGTGGCCTTTAAACGCTAGATTAAAGATTCTGCACCTGCCAATGATATGGTGCTTCCCCCTTCCCTCCACAACCATGTCACCTTGAATACTTTCAAAGCTTTGAGGTCCAATTACAAAGGCAGCTTTTGTCCCATTAGGATTCCCAAAATGCTTTATACCACTACTCCTTTTGCTTCTTTTTTTTTTTTTTTTTTTTTTTTTTTTCCTCAGGGTGGGATGTTTGTTTGTTGTTATAAACCCAGCTAAGCTCAAGTGTGGTAAGTTGGGTTTTCTTTGCAAATGTTAGCTTTTGACATTTCACTTAGAAAATTAAATAGCAGCATCAATTTTTTAATAATATAAATGTGGATTATTTCTGTCAGTGCAAATGTGACAGGAAAAAGTTAATCAGATAAAGTCGTAGTAGTGAAAAGGATGAAGAGTATATGCATTGCTCAAATCCTTACTGTATCAGAATTATTTTTCTTGCAGTTTGAAGAATTACAAACCTTATCAGGAGAGGGTTAAATCATATTATCATTTGTTATCATTATTTATTGTTAATAATATTATTAATATTGATTGTTGTATTATATTAATCTTGGTCTTATTTTAGCACTTTAAAACTTCATGTTGAACACCTGTCTTTATTTGCATTTTCACTATTATGATGTAGAATTACAGAAGTAGCTAATGGACCCTGCCTTTTCTGCATCTTTCCCTTTGGAGCCCATAGTTAGGACAGAGCATTCATTGCTAAGAAAAAGCCTGAGAGGGAAAATTCTCCTCAAAAGTGGTAGCATGTCAGGAACATTCCCCTTAATTTGTTTTTATGCAGTAGATATGGAGGTTTCAGTGTGGCTGACTAGACTATGAGCATGGCAGTGATGCTTCATCATAAATTTAAGTGATTGAATATCTGGCCCAAGGATTTTCTGATTTTGCATACTGATCATGTTTCCAATCACTGTAAAATGGCATAGCATTCTTTGTACAAAATTATAATCATAATATTGTGCTTTTCCATTTTCACTATGAGGTGTTAAGTGTTTTGTTTTAAAATCTCATAACTGTTGTTGAGGTGAAAATTTTTATGTAGTTATTTGCCAAATATTAGCATACCACTGCCATTCATATCTATTTAAGCTAAAAAAAAAAAATCTATTTTATTTATATGTATCTGCATACATATCTATTTAAGCTAAATAAATGAGTTTTAGAATATTCATCCTGCCAACAAGTGAAAGAACCAACTTCTAGCTCAGCTGTGTTTCAATAGAAAGGCTGGCAGTAGATTTTTTTAGCAGGATAGGGGGCTTTTGGGTTCTTTTACTAGCACTGCAAATATTTTTGGCATCTCTTCAGCAAATGTTGGAATGACTACCTTTTTTTTTACTTGTGTTTAATATATTTAATAAAAAAGTGGTTTATTATAACATACTGCGCAAGATAAATTTTATTTCAGTGTATTATCTAGAATTTTCATGGCCAAAGAGTGGCAGGCTGGACTTCATAAGATAGGTGTTAATCCCTCTGTAGTTTCCAGAAATAACTTGTTATTAAATGGAAAAAAAAAAAGGGCATATATCTATTATTCTCCATGACTTCTGGTTTTGTGTGTGGCATTCCTGGGTTTATAAGGAGCAGTCTTTGATACGGTTTTGTGGTTGCCAGTTAGTATTTTGACAATCAAAAATCATTAAAATATTAGAAAATATGGGGAGCCTTTTTATGTCCAAGAAAATGCAGGTTTCATTCAGGTGAATAAAACTTCTGTTTTATTAGAAAAGCTTTCAAGAGTAAAAAAAACAAAATAAAATAATTTTGGTTTTTGTTTCAAAACAAATCAGATTGCAAATTTTCAATTTAAAATTGAAATAAATAAAGCCTGGTAGTTTTTCAGGTGGAGGGTTGAAAATATGTGATACTGATAGAGATGCAGATAAAGATATATATTTGATCAATGAAAAGATTGCTCTGAAAATAATAGTTTCTTAGAAAGTTCTGACTTCTTTTGAAAAATCCAATGGCATTGAGAGGCTCTGTCTTGACTGCCTCAACAATTGTTGAATCAGGTGTAATCAAGTTGTAAATATCTCTTATGTCTGACTACTGCTCATGTAAAATGAGATACACCTTTCTAACTACCCCCACTACCCCACTTTTCTCACTGTCACTGTCAAATGGATTCTTCCAGCAACACTGGACCATGGCTTAGCAAATTCCATTCTTTAACAGCTGGCTGGAAGTCACTTCATCGTTTTGGGGTTTTTTTAGTATGGTTTTCGTTTAGTAACTAAAATTTGTTCTAGAAAGATACGTAGAGATTCTGTATGTGAAATGGAATGGAGTTACATTTGCATGATACTGCTTTCAGCAGAGCCAAAACAGCTGAAAAGTTCAGTAAAATTTCTCAGAAATGCTGGAAAGTCAAACAGACAAAAGACTGCACACAGTGCTGCCATTTGCATCTGGCTACAGTTCAAAGGAGAGACTCATCTTTTACATCCATCATTTTCCGTTTTTAATATTATGTGTAGTAGTCAAGCATTTTGTTTTTTAAATAGTAGTCTTACACCTTTAGCAAAATTCAGAAAATTTATTTTCACATTTTCAGTTTCTTACAGCTCTATCCTAAATCATAAAAATATAGGTACTTTTTTTTCTCAATCTGCATATTTTCCTTCCTATAAAGTTCTTTGTTTTCTTTTTTAGCTGAGATTTTTTTCTAATAATTAAAAAAGATTGAGCTCTAAAAAATCATTTAGAAAGAAGATATATTTGCAGTCCCTAAAAATACATACTAATATTTTTAGAGCAGATAACTTACAATAGTTTGGACTGTATTTTAACTAGCCTCTTGCAGATCTGTGACCAGACTAAAGGAATTATTGAAATCAAATGTACAGTGTCCCTTAAAGTTCCTTTAGTACAAGGCTTTGTCATTCAGTTTTTGTATTCTGCATAGAGGACAAGCTAGATCAGCAATTGCCATCCTTTGCATTTCACTCACTTGGTGATGTATGCTTCTATAGCTTAAAAATTACTGCAAAAATTGCTACTCTATTCTGTCCGTGGACATCAACTACTGATTTTACAGCCAATTTACTGTGCAAAAATGGTTCATCTCTTAGATACAGAAATTCTGAACAGTAGAATGTGTCTGCCTAAAGCCAGAGTTTAGTTGAGCTGATCTGTGGAAATCTACAAACCTCAACCAAATGTTGTTAGAGAAATGCTGTAATCAGCAGCCATTTTCATGGAAAAATACTGCTCACTATGAATGAAGAAAGTTGTGTTTTGTTTAAAGTCTGCATAAACAAAGACTAGTGAATGTATTGGATGATTAGGAGCTTTATTCTTCAGGCATAAAAAGTCTGTTTTCCTTTTCTGTAGCTATTTATAATAAATTCCAAATTGAATTTAAAGAATAGTTTGATGCAGCTTGTCTAAGAAAATTAAAAGCCCGAATCTGCCAGTTTTGTAGGAGTTTGGTTAAGGCATGGAGCAGAAATGAGGGAGAGCCCAAAACCAAGGACTAAAATCTTCTATTCCTTCTCTCTCTTCTCTTCCTGTTATTTACTGGATTGTTAGTTAATATTGCTTATATGTAAAAATATTTTGACTTGGAGATTATGTAGATGAGAAATGCAAAAAGAGGTATGTGATATTGTGATATTGTATGTGATTTTGAAAATTACTGCGGTAGTCCTAGGAGAAAACTATCTGCATAAACCTTGTATTGAGGACAATTTTCAACCATTTTCAAAAGGCAAAGCAAGAATGTTTGCAAAACATTCATACTTTGGTGATCATGGATTCTCTTGATCTTCTCACTTTTGGCGAGAAGTGGATACAAGCTCAAGGAAGACAGGAATAAAGCTTATTCCAGCATGTAAGCTTAACTTTTAACTGATTAGCCACAGTATGCTCAGAATTGTGTATGTTTGGCAGTGGTGGAGGCACCATGACTGGAGGGATTTAAGATGTGTAGATTTGGCACTCTGGGATATGGTTTAGCACTGTTAACAGGTGGACTCAGTAATCTTAGGGGTCTTTTCCTACCTAAATGAAATATAAAATAAATAAAATATATAATAATATAATATATTTTAAATATAGTTATATAGTATATTTATATTTTAAATATAGTTAAAAGCCAAGTTTTCACAATATTTTTAGGAAAACATGTTAACAGGAAGATGTAACTATAACCAATAGGAATAATTACGACTTTTCTCATCTAACTGGGTAAGCAATAAATGGATGAAAGAGATCTGCTTGGTGACGTTTGGAAATTCTGTTGTGAAGGATAAGAAAGAAACTGAGGAAATGAGAAACGTAGAGGGGGAAAAAAAATGTTGTTAACAGTGCATATTTTAATACTGGATCATGGGTCTGGGCAGTTTCTATATTTGATGGGAATATATCATGCAATGGGAACTTCCCAGAGATGCAATTATAGGTATGGTTTCAGAGCATGACTAGTGTATATGGCGAGATGCAAATGGGATGGGAGGTTCAGCATGAGAGAAAAATCTAAACCTGCCAAGTGATTTAAAGATCAGACTGAGGAAGCCATCAGATTGGCAGGTGCATATAGATGCTGCTCTGCCATGAGCAAAGCTGGTGATGGTCTTCTGTGCTTGGGCTGGCCAGAGGTTGGTTTCACAGGCCAGGGAATCCAAACTGATGCTGTGGATGCAGTTGCATTCTTTATGTTCTAAGTTGACTCTGACTCTGAGTGTCAGATA
Organism: Oenanthe melanoleuca; assembly: GCF_029582105.1. Classification (NCBI taxonomy): domain Eukaryota; kingdom Metazoa; phylum Chordata; class Aves; order Passeriformes; family Muscicapidae; genus Oenanthe; species Oenanthe melanoleuca. Next base: position 3,581,993 of record NC_079362.1, on the reverse strand, counting down.
TTTGTAAGATCACTGAGCAACTCCACCAGGAGACATGGGGAAAGTTTTTTGAAAAAAAAGAGATTACTAGTTAACCTTTAAATCCACACTCTTGCAGTGTTTTGATATGACTTTGGATGTCTGCCTCCCAACAGATTGTGCAGTAGAAGAATGAGAGCAGTTGTTGATGCTTCTGGAAAAGATTCCCTTTTTTTGCATGTTGAAACATGATTACTAAAAGCAGCATAAGTTATTTTGTGAGAATGCAGAGTGGCAGTTCGATTATTTGGAAATACCAATATTCCTCCCAATTAAATTATAAATTTTAATGGGTAACTGGTAATACTGATGATTAGAAATACTGTTTTTCTTTCAAGGGCTCTAAGCTTGTTAAGTAAATCCAGTGACTGCGGCACTAATAACACAATGATGTCATAATTACAAATTAATATATTGAGAAAAGTATCAAAAAGCAAATATGAAATATTCTTCCTTTGCTTATATGGGAATAATATAGTTTCCCTATTAGGGTGGGGCTTTAATAACAGTTGAATAATTTTACGTAAAGCAAGATTTCTGGTGCTTAGGAAATTCGAGCCACATGTGTTAGCTTGAAAAAGTTTGTCCCTTGACAAATTAATAATTTTATCAATAAAATAATATATTTTTCAAAGCCTGTAAAGCTTTACTTTACCTGAATGCTTTTTTGAATGCTCTTTTCCCAGTTTTTCGTTGTCTGTTGACTTCAGTGTTTTTCCCTCACCTTGTTTGTCTTTTATTTCTCTAGATGAAAACGTTTTGCCCTTACCTGGTCTTGAAGGGAGATCTGTGGCTGGATCTCAGGAGGTGAATTTTGTGTGCAATCCTGTGCTGAATGGGGACTTAGGAAAGGAATTTTTGACAAATGTGTTACAAAGCATGATTCTCTCATAATATCATCAGAAGTAGCAGTGTTGGAAGGAAATAAAGATGCTTTTATTCTTTCTAGTGTCCACATTTAGTGTCTTCCTCCCATATGAATGGATAAGTACATTGTTCCTGCATCTTTCAGTCCAGGTATCTGGCTTTAGGGATTATTTGTGTGAAGCCTCTTAACCTTCTCACAGTTTCTGTGTGATGGTCATTTTTTGGTTCTATTGAGACATTTTTATGATCTTTGTTACTTAGCTTTCCTTTATATCTTTGCGTTAAGTGAAATTATAAGTTTGGGCATTCCTTAGGAAATTTAGATTTTAGAGGATGAAAGATAAAGCCCTGGATCTTGAACTGTGGCCTGCTCATTTATAAAATGGTACATTTTTTTCAGCATTTTCATGTTTGCTGTCTCTACTGGAGAAGTAACAGGTTTTGCGTTCAGAATTGGTGAAGAACCACAACCACACCTATGTGTCTGAGAAGAGCAGATGGGACTTTTCTGTGGAAGTACGTTCAAAATGGTTGATGGCATTTTACATACAAATTGGAGCTGTAACATAATAGTTTTCTCCCAGGTGGCAGTTCTTTTTACCTTGATACTCTCTCTTTAAGAAGTATGTATTCTTTCTTTTCCCTCCTTCTACCAAAGACGCTTTCATCCCTTTACACAGTTTCTAACTGATGGCAAGTTTGCTCACAGATGAAAATTAACAGCTCAGGCTAGAACTCAAATCCCTCAGCTGAATATAATGCAAAGATAGAAACTTATCTCCAAAGAAATGTCCTGTTCAAGAGAAGTGGCACATTGGATCAATGTCTTGCCTCAAAATCAGTTTGTGGCTCTGAAAGTGTTAAATCCACACAGCCTCTTGAAGTTTTATCAGGTTGTTACTATCAGTTAAGTTTCCATAGTTATAGTATTATAGTGTATTTTAAAGTTACACAGCTAGGCTCCAGAAAATTCTGCATGAAATCTCATGCTGGTCTGATTCAATTTTATATAACAAGCAGCTTAACTTCAAGAAGTCACTCTCTTTTGATTTATAAGTAGCAGGGTAGTACTTTCATTTAAAATCTCAGTTTTATCAGGTTGCAACTTCACTGCTAGTATTTGTATTATGTATGAAAGTTCAGTGACACTTTTGACAAAGCATATTTTCAATTGCTTCAGTTCTCTTTTGTGAGAAGTACAGTAATATTTGTCCTACTTTTGGATACTTCTCAGTAATATTCATTTAATAGTAAAAAATAATTACAAAATGTCTGGTGTAGAAAACTAAATTCTAGAGATGCTTATATGGGCTAGGAGTGTATATTTCTGAAATGATTTTTATTGATATTTTAGTTGCTAGTTTCAGGAACTGAATCACCATTGATTTCATTTGTAGTATTTCTGATGATATCCATGTGGGTGCATTACTTAATATTGAACACGCACCATAAAGGACTGATCCCAGAAATGTGCACCATCAATGGATGGAGTGAGAGGTATCCAGATTATCCTTGGAAGGTTTACCTAAGGTTTACCTGAGACCCTGGGATCATATTTCTGCTTTCATTTTATTAGGAGCTTTTGATAACAGAGATGAAGAGACAGCAGCTCTCTCCTCCCTCACTCTGGCAGTACCTTCTTCTCAGGCGCTTTCACTCTGTCGGATGACTTTGTTCATGCATGATGGATGCTGAAGCAGGCACAAAGGAGAGCATAGCCAGGAATAGGAATAGAAATTGCATCCATTTTGACATCTGCATGGCTGCTGTTTTGGAAACTTAGGCTCTTCAGAATAGCCACCCAGTGAGAATCATCTTCCAGGTATTCACTTTTTCCATCATTGACTGTAAAGGGAACATGGGCTAGGCTTCCCTGAATAGCTCTCTTGGTAAGTTTTATGACAGAGACGAAGTGTTACATGATTGTGAAGACTGAATTGTCTTAATTACGCCTCTGTGTGGTCATTCCAGATCTAAAAAAGCAATTGAGAGTCTTGTGCAGTTCTTTTCCAGACTGTCGTTTTTAAGAGCAGAGGTTTTTAGTCTCCATCAGCAGATACCTCACTGTATAGAAACTTCTCATGGGCAAAATGTATTTGGTATTCATCTTATGCATCTGATTTTTTTCTGTGTGCATTTCCTCTTTTTTTTAAAATACGCTATTATAGAGAATAACAACTGAAAAACTGTAAAAACTGAAAAGCAAGCCAAAACCCAGAAAAAAGTAAAAGTAACTATTAGACCCCCCTTAAATATACATGAAGTGTATCTCTGTCCAGAAAATGGGTGTCCAATTTTCATAAGGATTTACTTACTAAGATGCCAATATCTCTTTAGATACATCAGTAACAGGTTTCTCATTGCACTGTTGTTATAGAGGGAAATGATGGAAAGAATCACACAATGTGTGTTGACTGTATACATAGATCTGATTGCTTTATATACACAGTACTTGACTGTGAAATATTACTTGAAGTAATTTTTGTACTTAGGTGGGCATACAACTGAAGTTTGTTGTAATCAGGAGATACATGAGAAAGGTAAAATAACCTGACTGTTGCAGTGCAGTGAGGGTGGGCATCAAAAGGAGTACCTCAAGAGATTCCCAGGGCCCCGCTTCCTGAGCTTGTCTGGGTCCCCCTGGATGGCATCCTGTGCTTCAGGAGTGTTGACTGCACCGCTCAGCTGGGTGTCCTCTGCAGATTTGCTGAACATGCGTTTGATCACTTCGTCTGTGCCATTAATGAAGGCATTGAACAGCAGTGGTCCCAGTACTCTGAAAGTTACCACTGGTCACTGATGTCTATCTGGACTTTGAGCCATTGATTATGTTCCTGTGGGTGTGACTGTCCAACCACTTTCATCCATTTAACAGTTCTCTCATCAAATCTGTCTCTCTCCAGTTTAGAGAGAAGGATGTTTTTTGGGGACTGTGCCAAAGGCTTTACAGAATTTCAGATAAATGAAATCTGTAGCCCTTCACTTGTACCCTAATGTAGTTGCTCCGTCATATAAACCCACTAGTTTGGTCAAACAGGATTTTCACTTGCTGAGGTTGTGCTGGCTTTCTCCAGTCTCCTCCCTGTCCTTCATGTGCCTTAACACAGCTCCTAGTAGGATCTGTTCCATGGCCTTCCCAGGCAGACAGGTGGGGCTGACTGGTTGAGAGTTCCTGGGGTTCTCCTTTCTACCCTTTTTAATGATGGGCACAGTGATTCTCCTGTTCCAGTCACCTGGGAGTTCCCTCTGACTGCCATAAATTTTCAGATATCATGGAGGGTGGATATAGTGACTTGCAGACCAGCTCTCAGCTTGATCTTTAAGTTTTGATTTTACTTCTAGACCATTTCATTTGTCTTCAATCCATCTTTCTTTTGTTCCTTTGTTTGCCTTGATCATTCTTACTTTGTCTCATTTAATGATACTTTCTCTGTGGATCTCAATAAAAATTTGAGTGTTGTTTTTGTAGGTGACAGGACTTCTGGTGTGTTTTTACAGCACTGTGTATGGAGCAGCATTGCTTCTTGTGGGGCTTCCCATGTGTTGCTAAAATACCCATATTAAATAGCAATTAAGAACTGCTGTTTGCTGTCCCTAAGGTATGTGCGTCTTTCTGTGGAAAGGTACTGGAAGAACACAGTCCAGAAGAATTTGTGACTTTTTGAAAAAGATCTGTATATTTATGTGCTCTTTCTCATAGCTATGGGGTGATCATTGCTTCTGGTTATCCTTTTGTCCATAGTAACTGAACAATCTTACCTTACTGGTGTTTGTCAATGATTGCAGCCTGTCGTACACTGGATTGCTTTCTAGTCCTCAGGCAAACCTGCCTCAACTTTCCTGGAGGTCTGTGTTGAATTATAGGGGCATTTCATGTGCCATCTTTTTTGCCTCCTTTTCTGGCCTGGGAAAATATATTTGCACCTTCTATACATCAGACATGCCAGATTATTTAATAAAGCCTTGCAGACTTGTCTGAAAGTCAGAGCAAGCAGTGCACCTCAGTGCACCTTTCTGTTGCTCCAATATTGTATTTCATATGGAGCCAACCAGAACTGGAAGAGTTTAATGGCACAAACTTACAAATAGACTGTTTTTTTACTTGCACACAGCACTTTTGATCTGTTGTGTTCAGCAGATAAGCTGCAGGAACTCTGAGCTTAAACGATTTCATCATTCATGTGTTTTTACACCAAGACAGTGTATCAGAGATTAAAATATCAACTTCGAATGTCAAGTCTAGAACAGAAAAGGGTAAACTTTAAATGTGAGAGTGTGAGTTTTTTCATTTGAAAGCTGTGGTAAAAATCTTCTAGCCTAGCATTAAGTGCAGCATGAAGTTATATTTTCTACTGAATTGAGATTTCTTGTGCTAATCTAGGCTTGTATTTCCAAAGTCTGAATTTCAAATATGTTTTAGTGATAGAAAGTAGGAAAACAAATAAACAACAGCAACAAAAACTACAAGAAAAAAAAAAGAAACAACCAACCACTAAAACCCCCACCAAAATGAATATCCATTCAGAATCGTCTAACTCAGACAAGTTTCAGTGTGGGATGTGCATATACTCAGAAATTCAGCTTTGCACTCAAAGGTACTCTAATCATTGTTTTTGAGCAGGAAGAATTTAACAAAATATCTCAATAGACAATGTTGCTGCACTGCACCGAGAAGCAGAATAAATTAAAATTCTCCTCACTGTGTGTCTTGGAGCGCGTTTCACCTGACTCATCAAATGAAAAATTCATCAATTAATCCTCTGACAATAACAATATATACACAAAAATCAATCCAGGATTGATTTTTTGAGCCCAAACATGAAAACTAACCCCTGGCTTGCACATAGTGTGAAATTTCTCTTCATTTCAACCTTATTATTGAGTATAAAAGCTGAAGTGTTGATATAATTATTTGTTCTAAGTCAACTGCAAAGGTGGGGTTGTTTGAGGAAGGGTGTGTGCACTGTGAAGATGTTCTGAAGCACTATCAGAGTCAGCTAATAAAGTTGTCAGATGCATGTAAGAGCACAGTTGATAGGAGTCTCCCCAGAAGGCAACCGGTGGAGAGAGACACTGATCAGTGAGATCTGACAAGAGACCACCCAGGGTAGTCAAAGTCAGATGCGAACCAGGCAGATCAGTGGTAGGGAAGAGCAGTGAAATGGGAGTATGGAAACTGCCTTGATGGGGGAGCACCAGTGCTGCAGCCGAACGGGTAAATCGTGAGGCTGAGGCACATTGCTTCACAGGGATCGTAGCAAACTCTCAGCAGCAGAAAATGAGATAATAATTTGTCAGATCTCCCACTTGTAATTTCATACTGCCTTTTCAGTGAAAGGGAAAATTGCAGCAGATTCCTTGTGCGTTATGGTGACTAGTGCATTGCTAGCTCTTTCTTTGTTTATATAATCCACTTCCAGGTGTGTAATATTTATTGAAACTATGAGAGGTCTTCCCTAGAAAGACAAAACACTGAGATGATAAGTTGAAATCATCGGTTCATGTGTTTTCTGATGTTGCTTCATTTGATACCACATTGATGCTGGGAAGTATTTTTGTACCAGATTATATATCAAAACACATAAGGTACAGAACAGCAATTCCAGATAAGAAAATCTCTTAGATCTCTCAAGATAAATAGAGTTTGCTTTTTCTTTGAGGAATAAAAGAAAAATAGCCTACTTTCTGCATTGTGTGTATAAGCTTATGGATTTACCTCCTCAGATCATCAAGTTAATACTTCAGCCAATATAAGAAATAGTGATAGCAACTTACTGAATAAGTTCTTGTGTGTAAATGCCTTATGAAGGAGATAAAAATCTTTTGAAAGAAAGAACTCGTTTTTTGTTCTTTGTATCACCTCTGGCAGCAAGTCCCTGCTTCCATCTCATGTATAAAAATTCAGGCTGTAAAGAACCTAAATGATGTTAAAGAGTTGAAAATCAATGGGCTGCCTTACACAGAAAATTATCAGATAGCTAATGTATTAACTTTTGATGGGCCTTCGTGAATGTGTATATTCATGGTGCAGAACAACATTAGCATATTTATCAAGTTCTAGGTGTGTGAAAGGTGGAAACACACTTCAGGAATACTTGATTGATGTGCATTTCTGCAGTATTAAAACTACAGAGAATTTTCATGACAACATGGGCTGTGGGATATTGTGTTGTTGTTTTTACTGTCTTGTTGAATGCTTGAGACCATAGTCTTCAAAAATGTTGTGCGTGATAGGAACAAAGATTTGTCATTACTGTTTGTCAGCATATTAAATATTCAGATGTATATAATGACAGTGGCTCCAGTGAGAATATTAGGACTTATATCTGTTATCATGAAATACTTCTTCCTAAAATATTGTCGCAAAGTATGGCTTATTGCAGGAGAACTTGTTTGGTCTTACAATTTACAGTTCTTTTAAGAGTCTGAAAGTGTAGACAGTTTCAAAACTTATATTTGTAGGTTTTGTTGTTGTCACATAATTGCAGCCTGAAGAAAGTTAGAAGGGAAGATGGTAGTTGATACGACTTACTTCTAGTTATATTAAACTTGAGTCTGATTTCTGGTCTCTTGTTTCAGCTGTGCTTCGTACATTTCGTTATACATTACAGATTTACATAATCAGTCCCTGAGGGAAATGTACTGTTACCAGAGACTGAGTAATAAAGGGTAACTTGAAAGTAGAGAGATGTATATATTTTAGAATATGCTTCAATAATTTATTTTTATAATGTTTGTTTGGATTTCCCTTTGTGTTTGTTATGATATTGGTAATGTATATTTTAAATTTTATTAGTGAAGTCTTGTATGCATTATTTCTAAATATGAGGCTGAAATATACTATTTCTGTTTCTACAAAGCAGAATGCATTTTTAAAATGCAGGCTAACAGTAATTCAGTAAAATAACAAAAAATGTCTTGTCTTCTGAGAGTGCATTTATTGGATGTTCTAATTTGTAGATTATTTTAGTAATTATAAAAGATTTTACTGTTAAGGAGATTACTTTTTTCCTGAATATATAAATTTCCTCAAATTAGGTTTATATTTTACAGTTTTTTACAGATAAATTGGCAATATTGCTCAGTAATAGTAGAGCCATTATTCAGGTATGATGCATTGGGACAGATTAACATTCTTCATTTTCCCTTTCCTTTAAAGTATGTAATGAAAATTTTCTTCTTTGAACAGAAACCTTATACCTTGTTTCCAAACTGGGTGTTTTCAGTCCATCTAATCTGTCTGCCACCCCCTGTGCTAATTAATTACTACTGCAGTTTAAGACCTAGCAAGAAGGTGGTCAGCAGGTGGCAGTCCTGGTTGGCAGTGGTGCTGGGAAAGGAGAGCTGGATCAAACAGCAGAAGAGATGCATCACATTAAATAGCACTGCTTTTGCCAGGAGGATTCTAGGCTTTTCTGAAGTTCACAGTTTTGTAGTGGGATTGTAGCTGCCTTTTGTAAACTCTTCTAAAAGTGCATGGCTCAGACACACTAACATCTAAAACAATTCAGTGATGTTAAGTGGCTTTGTTTTCCCAAATTCTATTTTCAAAACTAATTATTTATAACTAAGTACTGTAGAGTTTTGCCAGTCATGCACGTACATGCTTTTTATTATATGCAATTTGAGTTATAACTTAAATGAGTGAAATAAATACAGAATATACCTAGTGGGGAATTTTTTAGGCCAAGGTTTATGACTTGTCATAGGCTATTACATTAGCATTTTCAGATGCATGTGGTAAACTTATAAAGCAAATCCACATTAAGGTACCAAAATGAAAATACTTCCTGAAATCTCACAGATGTCCAAAAGGGCAGCAGATAGTAAGAATCTCTTTACAGGAAAGCCATTTTTCACAGAGTCATAGAATATGTGAAGTTGGAAGGGACCGTCAAGGACAATCAAGTCCATCCTATCCCTGTGCAGCCATCTCCAAGAGTCACACCATCTGCTGTGATCACTGTCCAAATGCTTCGTGAACCCTGTCTTGATGTTGTGACCACTTCCTTGGGGAGCCTGTTCCAGTGCCTGACCACCCTCTGGGTGGAGAACCTTTTTATAATATCCAGCCTAAACTTTCCCTGGCACAGCCTCAGGCCATTCCCTTGGGTACTGTCCTTGGGTGCCAGCAAAAAGAGATCAGTGTCCACCCCTCCTCCTCCTCTCATGACGAAGTTGTAACTGCAATATGTTCTTCCCTCAGTCTCCTCATCCCTAGGCTAGACCAGGTGACCTCAGCTGACCACTCCTCATACAGCTTCTCCTCAAGGCCCTTCACCGTCTTCATTACTCTCCTTTGGGTGACCCAACAGCTTTTTTTTTTTTGAGTGCCCAAAGCTGTCCCCAGCACTGAAGGTGAGGCTGCCCAGAGCAGAGCAGAGTGGGACAATCCCCTCCCTTGCCCAGCTGCTGATGCTGTCCCTGATGCCCCCAGGACACACTTGGCCCTCCTGGCTGCCAGGGCACTGCTGGCTCATGTTCAACTTGCCATGGACCAGGACCCCCAGGTCCCTTTTCATGGTGCTGCTTTCCAGCATCTCATTCCCAGACTGTCCATCCACCCCATCCCAGGGGCAGAATCTGGCACTTTCCCCTGTTGAGCTCCATGTGGTTGTGATTGCCCATCCCTCTGATTTGCTGAGGTCTCTCTGCAGGGCCTCCCTGCCTTCCAGGGAGTCAGCAGCTCCTCCAAGTTCTGTATCATCTGTGAACTTGCTCAGTGTGTCCTTTCCAGCCCTCCATCCAGGTCATTTATGAAGATGCTGAAGAGCACAGGGCCAAGAATGGAGCCCTGTGGAGCCCCACTGGTGACAGGTCACCAGTCTGATGTCACCCATCACTGTCAGCCCTTGTGCCTGACCCGTGAGCCAGCTGCTCACCCATCCCATGATGTGTTCACCCAGCTGTGTGCTGCACATTTTATCTATAAGGATACTGGAAGAGAGAACATCAAAAGCTCAACTGAAATCCACAAGGATTACATCCACTGGCTTCCCTTGATCAGCTGGGTGGGTTACCTTGTCATAAAGGAAAATCAAGTTTGATGAGCAGGATTTTCTACTTATAGAGCTCAGCTGGCTCTGACTGATGACTGCATTGTCTTTCAGGTGTTTTTCAATACCTCCCTGAATAATCTTTCCCAGACTCCAAAGTGAGTCTGCAGTTTCTGGGGTACTGCTTCTTGCCCTTCTTGAAAATTGAGGTACAGATTCCCAAGACTTCTCAAAAATCATCGGGAGCTTTTGCTGTGATGTCAGCCAGCTCTCTGAGGGTTCTTGGATGAATTCCATCAGGTGCTATAGATTCATAAGGATTGAGGTAGAGCAGCAGATCCCTACAATTTCAGGCTTGGCTGGGAGTTGATCATTCTTGCAGTTGTGGACCTCCAGCTCAGAGCACTGAGAGAGACCTCCTTGGTTCATCACCTGTGCAGAAGATAGAGGTAAAAAATGCATTGAGCAGCTCTGTCTTGAACGTCCCTGTATGTGAGGTGACCATCATCATCCTGTACTCTCTGTATTCTTTCCATTTCACCTGACCTTGCTTCCACTGGACATGTACCTTCCTCTCTTGCTTTATTTTTGGGAGAAGATTCCTGCTCAGTCAAGACAGCCTTCTGCCTCATCATCCTGACTTCTGGCATTCAGTAACTGTTGCTCCTGTGCCTTTTGCAGGTGATATTTAAAAAGTGACTGGCCCTGATGGACCCCAGCACCTACAAAAGTGTTTTTCCAGGGAATCTTACTAATTCCCTGAGCAGCCTTAAGTTTGCTATCTGCACATCAAGAGTTGAGGTTTTGCTGGTACTTTTCCTTCTGTCAACAGAGACTTTAAACTTGACCTCTTCGTGGTTGCTGTGGCAAAGCCAGCCAATTATTGAAAATATATATAGGCATCATGTATTAGGCAATGAACTGGGGAATATCAGGTGTAGTTTGTCATTTCAGTCTAGTAGTGTGTCTTTCTCAAAGGTAATAAGAAAATTGTGTAGGGTTACTAAAAAGAAAATTGTTCATGTGCAGGTAGCTTAAAATCATCTAAATAAATTGTTATTGTTAAATTTCACTTTAAAATCTTACTACTTAGTTGAGCCAAATCTTGCATCTGTCTAAAGCAGAGTGCACTGTGTTTGTTTTAAAGTGGTTTTTGGGACATGTGGGGTACTCATTTCTTAGAGGGATAACCTTTCCTTCTGTCTTACAAAGATACATTAGCCTCTATATTTACTGTTTGAAAGCAACTTCTGAAACAAAAGCATTTCCATACATTTCTGAACAGCACTAGTTCTACCTTCTTAGCCTTAATTTTGGGACTGAAAGCTGGGTTTAGCAAAGCAGCTTTATGTATATTAAAATGCACCCCAAATCACTGCAGTGTGACCAGATCAAGATACAGAAAACTGATCTGTTAGTGCCACTCCTGATGGCTCTCTTGGTGATTTGAGGGCAGACCACAGCACCCACCTCCTTGTTACAGAGGGAGAGTTACTGCTTCTGCTTGTTGTAAAACTGCTTAACGATCTAGTGATGCAAAGCACCACTCTAACATCTGTTTTTATGGTGATACTTTTACACGTGGTTTTGGAGCAATGGAAAATAAAGGTCATGGTTCAGTTTTACCATAGGCTTGCATGTCTTGAAGTTGTGGTCTTAATATCCAAACCATTTTGAATTCAGTTTGGTTGAGGCTTGGGCTTTGTTTCAATATGCTTTAATTTCACTGAATGAGAGCTTTGGTGTACAGATGATGAGTCTAGATGTTACCATATACGTCATTCTTCCTCATCTAAGAAAATAAAACATTAGAGGTGCTGAGTTTTCATTGACATTAAGGAGGGGATTGGAGTTTGGGGCCATTCTTGTTTGGTGTTCCTGCTTATTTTATTCAGTCTCTAAATGAAAGTTAAGGATTTATGCTATATTCTTCTGTTTGCTTTGTTTTGTTTTAACAGATGGTACTGAGACAATTCGTGTTCTCCTACCTTTGTATATTATTAGAAATCTCACATGCAAGGTGTACCTTGAATTGTTCAAAAATTAAACTTTCTAAAAAGATAAGAAGTCTGCAGCAGAATATCTTTTTTTTTTTCTGTATCAGTCTTTTTCATATTAATTTGCCATAGTTCCATTTGAATTATAAACTGACATCCGTGTAACAAACAGGATGGGAGTTCAGAGATTGGTGTTTTGCAATAGCAGCAATAGAATGGAGAGACATGGCAATCTGTCCTTTCCATTCTTCACTGTGTGATGTCTCTGCAGCTATATGGTCCTTCTCCAGCTTTGGCTTTGCAGCTGGTAAGGATCGTTGAACAGTGTATTATTTTAGGATTGTACTTTGCCATTTGGGCCACATTACCTAGGTAAAATGCGGTGAGTTTTGCAAAAAGATAATCCCATATTCTGTGGACAGCTGGAAAGAATTCCCTTAGGTTTGTAAATCTTGGTATTTTTTATTTTGTTGTGGCTTTTGTATTCTCTTTGAAATAGTTACTACTACATTTAAGGCTTATATAATATAGTTCATAAGAATTTCTGACAAGGGCTTACTTACATCTTTGCTTTATTAAAGAGATGTACCTTTTTGCATGAAAATACATCTTTTTAAAGAGATAAAGATGGTAGGATTTCTGACTAGACAAGCAGTAAGTATAACAGTTTTTATCTTATGTCAGTTCTTAAGTATGCATTACAGTTTATCTCAGACTGCGATAATAATGCACTTACATGGATTTTTCTCTTAAGTTTATTAGTGAGATTTGAAATGTGTCTACTTTGGAGAAGCTCTAGGCCCATAAAATCAATAACTGAGGTACAAAAAGTAATCGACAAATACACTTGGATATATATATCAAGCCCTGTAATTTCTATGTCTGTGTAATTCAGATGTATCTGTATGTGTATCAGAATTTATATTCCATTATTGAGCTTACACTCAACAACATCTAAATTGCAGGAATCATACAAAGCTGGACATACTTTCAAAAGACATTCCTTTTCTAAGGTAATTTCGCTACCAAATTCTCCTCCTTTAGTCTAGAACTCGGGGAACTTTGCCGCTGGATTTTTTGTTGCACAAGGAGAAAGTTGAAATAAAAGCAAACAGTTGATAGCAAAGATGGCTGTAGAAATGGCAAGGGTTGTGCATATGACTCAGTGACATCCCCAGGGAAGTGGATGCCATGATCAGGCTTTGAGCACCAGAGATTACAAAGGCTTGTTTCGTAAGCAAATTAAAGGGTACTGACAGACACTTGATCAAAAAGTAAGAACTCTGCTGAAGTAGGGAATGTTATCATCTGTCCTAGTAAATTTCTTCAGAACAGCCAAAGTACAGAAAAGTCACCAGCTTTCTTCCTTCTCAGCTACACATGCATGCTTTTTATGGTGAAAAGGAACAGTCTTTAAAGGCACCTTACTCTATTTATTTGATGTAGTATAATGTTTCTTACCCATTGTTAAACTGTGTAAATCCACTTTTTGCTCCTAATCCACCCTTTTTCCACATTCCTCTTGGACAATTCTCATGATAGTCTTTAACGAGATTTTATTGTTTTGTTTATACTCTTCAGACGAGTTGCCTTCATAATTCAGGGAAAGATGTTTTCCAAATAACAAACATGCAAGTCTTTGTTGTATTCTAGGCATGAATTCAACAGCCTTCTAAGCATGTTTATCTCCAACATCCTGTTTCTTTGCTTTGGAATTAACATCTGGATATCTCTAACCCACATCAAGTATCTGAGAAGTTGCAGTAGAGTCCTGCTTCTGCAAGTTACCACCTTTCAGTACAGTCACATCCATGGGGATATTCACAAAATTGAGGATGCTAATGGTAGTATGTATAACAAAGGGCATAGTTGTCAGTCTGTGTGGACTGTCCATTTGGAATTCCTTTTAAGCAAAGAAATATTTCCGACCAGCACATCAGATGGGAGTGCTCCTAGGAGCTTTGATCAACTCCTGTCTTCCAAAAGATTGGCTTTGCTACCTTCAGTTATTGAGAAGGGCTTGAGCCCAGTATTAGTGGTGTACACGTATCTGCAGTTGCTAGGTAAGCATTGTGCATGTAAGTGACATCATTTCCCAGACTTTCTGTGTGGGTTGATAGCTGATGTCTTCCATATTTTTCGTCCAGGCGTTCTGTCTGTGAAAGATCATGTGAGTTTCTGGAGGTTCTTGGGAATAGTAGCTAAACGCAGAAAGCATAAAGCATTTTCCCTTCTTGATGCTTGGTAGCCTAAGTTAATATCAAGGATGAGATCAGTGTTATATCTGAATCATTTAATTGACTTACTGGTATTCTTTCCTAAGCCCCTTTTATTGTTGACCTTGTTTGTGGACTCTATCACTGTTACCTAGGAAAGCGCCAACTGTTCATACCCTTCCCAGCTCTCAAGAGTCTAGTTTGAATATTGGAAGGCTGAGTTGCCTAGTGAGAGAGTCTTTAAGTGAGTCATGCACTGGGTTATGCGTTGTCTCCATCTGTTACGAGATTGAAGGTGAACCTTTCCATCAAATCATTAAGGTATACTCCGATATGTGCATTGTCTTTGACTTTCTTCAGGAACGTGCCAAAATGGGAAGTCTGTGAAGCATGAAGAAAATCAAGCCTGCAGACTTCTATGAAATGTGCCTGTGATAGGAGGGCTGCTTCTGATGCCAAGTTTAGGCTAGCAAGTAATTGCTTGAATGGTACAGTTGTTGCCCAGGGGCAGTTGCCAGTTATGGTGGAATTTGTACTAATCTGTTCATGAAGTAGAAAAGTTACCTGCTACAACTGTGGTTCTTCAAGACATTAAAAGGACGGCAGTCCACAAAACACCCCTTCTCCTGCACTGCTCCAAAACGAGTGTTGAATGTGCAAGGAGTCAAGAGAGGGGTCTTTCCTTTCCTAGCATGACGAGGTGGAGATAGATGTCACCTTTGTGAGGGTACTTGTGGCATGTGCAGACGTACAGCAGAATTCATCCTGGCTGAGGTGCTTTGGAAGGCATTGTGAAACAGCTTCACAGTTCTCATGGGAAACTGTCCTTCCCTCTTTCCCTTTCCCCTGACCCACCCTGCCCTCCTTCCCATTGCCCTCCTTCCCATTGCCCTCCTCCCCTCTCCCCCACCCAAATCTTATTTCCTTGCTTGTTTTTAAGAAACCACTTTCTTGAGCCTTTCTGCCCACATAATATTCACTGTCTTGAAATTGGTGCTTTTTGTTAGTCTGTACAGAACTTATTTAACCCTTAAAAACCATTTGTTAGAATTTAGAAAGTTAAATATGTTCCTTCATTAATTTCTGGTTTACTAATGTGAAACAAAATCAATAAAGAAAATAGATGTTCTGTACAATACTATTGTGTTAACGTTAGAAATGCAACTAGAACTTTATGTATTGCCCAATTTTTTTTTTCTTCTTGCAACGTTGTAAATTTTTTTTGTGGTGTTATTTGCTTGATCTTTAGAAGAGTAGGATGAGAGACCCCATTACCTAACCCAAAGTGTTTCCAGTCTTCAAAAACTAAACATAAATATTATGTATTTTCCTTTCATAGCTATAGATATTGAGAAACAACAGCCTTGCAATCTGATGGAAATACAGATGCTAATTCAGTAGCTCAGCCAGTTTACAATTTAAGAGTTTGTTTTTTAATAGTTCTGTGCATAAGCCATTTGACTGTGCTTATTTTCCTGTATCTTTTTGTAGGCAATATTTTAGCCAGCCTATTTGTAAACTCCTTACCAATAGCTCATGCATGTTAATGCTGTTCCTGAAGCAGTTGATTATATTAACTGTGCTAAGAACATCTGTAATAAAAACAACCTGCTGTTTTCTGAACCATACAGTCTAAATTGTTACTGCTCTGACTGTATGTAAAAATGAGTGGAATATAATGTGAATAATACAATATTCAGAAATATTCTGGTATTTTATTGTACTTTGAAGTATTAAATACTGATTTTGCTTGTTTCAATTGCAGCAGTTACATTTCAGACTCAAATTTCTTCTATTGTTTGGATGTTTTGCTGAATTATTGGAAAAAAGCTGTCCAAGTGGTTGAATTCCTTCTTCATTTCTTTCACCTGATGGAATTGTGCAGTTGCTCTATAACTTCAGTACAGCAGTATGCCTCTCTGCCAAACTGAAATGCTATGAAAAATTTAGTTATATATCACACTTACTTTTCTTTTAAGTGGCATTATTGGCCTCACTAATAGTGTGACTAACCTCATAATCTTCTGTCTCTTTCCCCCAGGGAACAAGGCTCTGTTCTTCCCCATTTAATTTGGTGCCAGACCGTGTAGTCTTTCTTTTAAGTTCTTCTTTATCACAGTGTTGTAGTATGGGGGATCTCTCTAGATCATTTCAATCTCTCTTCATATGTAAAGATAATGGTAACATCCACAATGGGAAACAGTAACTGTAAGAAAGCACACAGCTTGGTGTTTCCTTTTTTTTTCCCCTCCCAACTTCAACCATGGTCTTTCCTCTGAAAGAATGAAAACCATGGAGCTTATCAAAATAACTTACCTCCCTGGCTATTGATTGTCTCCTTTAATAGTCTGTTAGAATTAGATAGAGAAAATACATTTTAGATCTTTTGGTCTGCCTCCCTGCTAGTCGAGCATTGTTCCCTTCATTATGCCACCAAGTGTTTCTTCTAGTTTGTTGAGAAATCATTCCACAATTTCACTGTCAGAAAGATTTTCCTGATATGCAGCATGCATTTTTCCTTTTTTTTCATTTAATCTGACTATTCGTAGTCATATTTCCCTGTATTTTCCAGTTATTTACCAATATTTCTCTTTCTTGCCATGTACTTAGATTTTACTTCCCTGCATGGCTACTTTCTTACTAGTACCATAGTTGAGGGTAAATTATGCTAGTATTCAGCATTTAATTTTTTTTATGTGTCAGTTTTTTCCTAGCCCTCTGTTATTTCAGTATCTTATTGAAATTATATTTAAAATGATAGGGAAAATTGCAGACCTGAGTATAAGAAAGGGCTATAACCTGTGATTTCCCAAGGTTTTCTTATTCCTCACTTCTGCCATTGTTATTCTGCAAATACGTGCTATTATTGAGCAGACTTATATTAAGTTTAGCAAGTGATATAATCTCAAGATCAGTTATTGTCTTTTACATTTGTTTCTCCTATTAAATGTATGGTCTTTGAACTATTTTCCCTGTTTTATTCAGAATCGTTTTTATGATGATAATGCAAATTTTTTTTACATTTTTCTTCATAGAGATCTGAATCTGAAAGCCCAATAGCTTCTGTTGCACTATTTGTCTGTTCTCTTCAGTATTTACATCTATGGCTAATTCAGGATTTTACATCTTTGATTCTGTTAATATGATCATTAAGCTCTTCCAGTTTGCAACAACGATAACTCATGACTTTTTATAAAAATTTATTTTTTATGGTATGCTGTTGTAAAATGTCTCTGAAATTCAGCTGAGGATTTTTTTCGCCACATTTCTTGTATTTATTTGCTTGTTTGTTATTTTTCATAAATCTGCTTGACATTTTATTTGTGATTCTAATATCTCGTGTACTCTCCCCCATGTGGAAGCTTCAGGTCATGTTGAAAATGTTTCATTTGTGATAGTAGATTTGTGAGTAGAGTGATTCCTTGGTGGTGCTGAGATACCTGAATTGAGTCAGAAATGGCACTTTTCTAAGTAAGTTCTTCTGGCCTTCATTTCCTTAAAGCTCAGTCTCTGTCACAGAACACAAGTTCCCAAGCAAGTGGTGTCCATCTCTCACAAAAGGTTTTCTTCCAGTGAATACTTGCCAGCAGTTAAAGATCTCCAAAATGAAGGATACTCATGTTAAAGGACTTTTCCTGAGTGTCTCTATGCTCAGACTGTAAGCTTACTTGAATGTAAAGTGCTGTTTGATATTTCTGTACATAATTAATCAGAAATTCAAAGCATGCGATAATACACAGTTTCAAGACTGTTTATTGTTATATATCTCTTTTTGCTGCTTACCTCAGTTCAGAATAGAGGAAGGAAAAATGCAAATCTTTTTTAATAACATAAAGGGAAGTTTAAGTATCACCAGCAAAAGTGTTTTTCTTCATGTTTTAGTTTTGTAATACAGGTTAGTTTGTAAATTAATTTAGACAGGAATTCTTCTGGTTTTTTACCTTAAAATACACCTTCAACTTTATTTATCAGTTCTGTAAGTTGAAAATACTATTTTAAATGATGAAACATTGGCATGATTGCAATTTCATGGCATACCAGAAAAGCATAATTATTTAGGTCTGTTCTATCTGTTGATTGCATAGCAGCAGGGTAGGATTTCTGTAAAAAATGCGAGTTGAGTTGATTTTTTGAATTAAAGTCTCAGGGTGCTACATTTAGCTGACCACTGTCTTTTTAAGGTTGAAAGCAGCATGCAATGACCTATCAGCATTCTGCTGCAATGCCATTGTGCATAATTACTATTGCTTTTACTGTTGGCCTGCTGACTGCCCTCAGTGCCAAAGTATACATATCACAGCTACCTTTTGCAAGATTCTATACACTTACTCACAAAATTCTTTTACGTTTAGTAAAATATTACTTTGTTTTTTAGAGGCTCTAACCTCTGGTACAGAGATAAAGATAAAATTTTATCAGAGGCACTGTTGATTCTGTGTTTGTGATGCTGATCTTTGTATGTTGGGTCTGGTTTTGAAACGTGTAGTGTGTTCACAAATCCTTTTAAAATCATTTGGAATTGTTTTCTTCATAGTTTGGAAGAGAATCAAATCTCGACCATTCTGAGCTGTGTGTTTCTTGAAAAACAACAAAAATCACTTACAAATTGTGAAGGTCAGAAATGTGCAGAGTTTTTTCACCTCCACATCTTAAAAACATTTTCTGCAGTGGTCTTTTTTAATTCCCTTAGCATTCTCTGTCTGTTATTCTTTCCTCCATCCTTTATGGTTACTTTATGCACTCCCATTTTCTTCCCTTGTATTGCCACATTGTCCAGCTTGGGGTGTTTTTTACTTTCGTATTTGTCTCCCTTCTTCACTGCAGAGCACTGGGTATCCATGGACAAACAGAATCCATGACATTGAAAACAAGGTGGAGCAGTCGTCTTCAGCATTTTCCTTTATTCCAGTGGTTCTCATCAGTTTGTGGAAATCTGTTCAGGACATTAGTTCTTTGGGATCTGAATTATATCTAAAGAAGCAGAGCTGATAAATATGCTTAGTTGATGTTAGGTGGGTTCAGCAGTGTGGTTCAGCAGAACTCCTGGTTGTCCTTACCATGCTTTCACTGTCATTTCAGTGCTCTGAAGCACTCAAAGAGTAGGCAAAGTGGATTTCTTGCATATGAAGTCTAGCCAGAAGGCTCACTTCACTTGAATTTGTGCAGTGTGGTAGATATTGTACCCTCAGCATTGTCAGTTTTGCTCTGCAAGGCCGTGGCGTTGGGCTGCACTGAATGCCAGCCAGAGCTGTCTTCACGTGGCCAGGTGTGCAGAGGGTCAGTGTTGGTTGTGGTTTGTTAGCTTTGACTTCACTGAATTGCAAGAAGAGGACAGAGCTGTGCAAAAATAAATACAGATATCTGTTAATCCCAGAGTAGGCTGTGGAAGAATATTATCTTTAATAAGAAGTTATTTTTACCAGTAAAAGAAGTCAGTGATGTAAAACAGAAAAAATAGAGAATTTCCCGTATTATTAGTGGTGTGAAATACAAGATTGCCAAGCAGGAAATTGTTAAAACTGTTGTATAGCAAATTTGGTAATGCTACTGTTCCTTCTAAGTTTGAAGTTTGTATTCAGAAGAACTGCAATTACAGTGTATTTACAAAGGATTAAAAAAATGATAAATTTCAAATGTAGTTACCAGTCTGTTAATTATTTCATAACAAAGTTTATATTTCTTGATACAATTAAAATTGCGTTGTAGAAGAATATTGTATTAAACTTGTACATAAACTGAAGAAGAACATATGCTGCTTTTAATATCTTCTCCCTGTCTCATTTTTCCTTTTCCAATTTACTTCTTTTATTGCAAACTAGCAGCTTAGAGCCACATAATAAATGTGTTGTTGAAAGTATTGAAACCCTTCATTGATAACATAGGTGCATGAATGTTTCACATGGCAGAAAATGCAGAAGATTTCCTCAAGGGATGCAAAGAAATTGTTTAGATTTTCACAGCAGCTGTTGGAGTGGGAGCACAGTATTTAGATGTTTTTTCACTATCAGGAGTTTTATCAGTTATCAGTTCTGGGAGAGCTACTCATCTTTTCCACATGGCCAGATAATGTTGTGCTTGCTGTGCTGTGTCAGTGTTGCCATAAGATTTCACTTACTGTTACAGAATTCCAAACCAGATAGTAACAATACACTATTTTGAAACCGTGGCCTTGAAGCCATGTGGAGGAACCGCACATTTAGGTCTTCTGTATGCTTAAGAAAATACTGTGGCTAGTCAGCTCTTTGATGAATGACAGTTTGGCTTCTGTTTTTCTGACTAGTATTTCAAAAGTACAATTTCAGGGCAAGCTTGCGTCAGCTGTAAGACACTGGGATAAGACTGGCCTGTGTTTTCCTGTGCTTGCAGGCAAGAGCAGCTACAGGAATGAAGGGAAAAGCCTCACCTGAGATACCTCACTCTTGGGTGTAATACTTAACAGAAGTCTGAGGTTCCCTTTTCCTGCATGAACAGGGTACAACTGGTTTGTGTTTTATGAAGCAGTCTCCCTGTGTGTCGTACTTTTTGAAGTAAAGACAGCCAGATCACATTCTCTAACTCTGAGGGCAGATGGCATGCTATGACCCTTATGCATGCAGGTGAACTTTTTCCTCCCTTTCCTGTTCTCCAAAACAGAGGGAGGCTGCCTGCTGTGCACTGCCTGCTGAGGACAGTCTGAGATTCTGCTATAAACGCCTTTGCTCTGTTTGGAGAGCATGGATTGACAGTGAGGTAGGGGGTGTGGCAGTATGCCAGAGCTTGAGCTGGTGTCCATGCACAGTTTAGTGTGATTGTAGCCTATGAGGCTGTGCCACAGCTAGAGTAATTGTTTCCTGCAGGCAGAAAAGGAGTATGCCACATTTACACCTATTTTCAAGCCAGTACCTAACCTAGCAGTAGTAATGTACCATACAAAGTCTTTATACATCAAATTGCCTCTCCAAGTTTTAACAGCAAAATAGGTGGTTGTAACTATGCTGCAGGAGGGGTAAGAGTGGAACAAGTTTGTGAAATGCCCGACAAAAATAAGGGACAAATAAAATAAAGGATTTCATATCTCATAACGTTGTGATTTATATTGCTGATGGTAAAAAAAAATGGACAGTTTCAAAAGGAGTATTGAGAATGTGTAATATGCAGGCATTTTTTCGAGCTAGAACAAGATTTCTTTAGAGCATTTTGGAAGATGCAATGACTAATTCTGAAGCTAATGCATGAATGTGCAGTGCAGAATTTTTTAGGTGTAATCTGGGGAAAGGGACAGGTAAGTAAGATAGCTATGAAGTTAATGAAACTGCACACCTAAGTGGCTAATGTAGTTTTCTGTATTTGTTTAAAGAGAGACCACCAGCTTGGACTACAGACAATTTACAAAAAACATGTAGGTGTTTATAGAAAGCATGACACTGTGCTCACTTTTTAGGGAATCTCTCTTTTAGGGGATATCTCATTTGTTTTCTAATGAATGTGATTTTTTTCCCCATCTCTTCAAAATCTCAGTGAATTTGATCATGCAAGTATTCAAATGCTGCATTATTTTTTTGCACGTAGTTTTATGTATGAAGTTGTGCATTTGTATATATACCTGCTACATTGGAGCCTGAATATTTACGAAGGGAGTCAGAGAAATGAATTATGCATAGCATAGAGAGATGTCAAACCACAGAAAAAACCTATTAGAGAAAAGAGGCAGGGAAGGGAGGAATATTTTTTTCTCCAGTGTCATGCAGTTTTAGTTAAGCTGATGTCATACACAACATGATGAAAAAATAGTAGAAATATTACCTCCAGTTTAAGCATTTGTAATTGTTTCAGTTGTTAGATGCTGCCCTTTGATGGACCTTTCCTGGCATGCATAGAATTGCTTAAAATGTGTTTTCTGAATAGTAGTACAGAAAACATACAGTGTTTTCTACTAGTTTGAGAATCACAGGATCAACTAGATTGGAAAAGACATTTAAGATCATCGAGCCCAACATGTGACCTAATACCACCCTGTCAACTAGATTATGGCACAGAGTGCCACATCCAGTCTTTTCTTAAACACCTCCAGGGATGGTGACTCCACCACCTTCCTGGGCAGCCCTTTCAATGCCCCATCACTCCTTCTGTGAAGAACTTCTTCCTAAAGTCCAGCCTAACCCCCCTACCCCCCAGTGCAGCCTGTGTCCTCTTGTCCAGTCAGCAGTTGCCCAGGAGAAGAGACTGACCTTTACCTGGCTACACCCTCATTGTTGTAGAGAGTGACAAGGGCTCCCCTGAGCCTCCTTTTCTCCAGGCTAAACACCCCCAGCTCCCTCAGCTGCTCCTCACAGGATTTGTGCTCCAGATCCTTCACCAGCTCTGTTGCCCTTCCCTGGACACCTCAGCATCTTCCTGAACTGAGGGGCCCAGAAATGGGCACAGCACTCAAGGTGTGGCCTCACCATTGCTGAGATCAGGGGAAGAATGAGCTCCCTGCTCCTGCTGGCCACACCATTGCTGACACAGGCCAGGATGCCACTGGCCTTCTTGGCCACCAGGGCACACTGCTGGCTCTCACTCAGTGTGGCACTGTCCCTTTCTGCCTGGGCACTGTCCAGCTACTCTGTCCCCAGCCTGTAGTGCTGCAGGGCATTGTGGTGGCCAAAGTGCAGGACCTCACACTGGGGTTTGTTAAACCTCCTGTCATTGGGTTTGCCCATCTATCCAGCTGTACAGGTCCCTCCCAGAGCCCTTCTAACATCCTGCAGATCAGCACTCGCTCCCAGCTTGCATTACAGGCTGCTGTAATTTACTGTTACAGTATAGTGCCCCATGGGGGCTGATGTTAAGCTTGCTGCCACAATTCAGATGTTGCTACTTGCTAATTTTTATTTCTGCATTCTTTGGTACTTACTGTGCAAAATGTATCTTTAATACTGTTTGTGGGCAGAATTTTCTAGAAATAGTTGACTGGCAAAAGTAACTAGTAAGAAGAAAACCCATTATTATTGTTGTTCTTATTATTATAGTTACTCCTCTGTCTCCCTTTCAA
Source organism: Oenanthe melanoleuca (assembly GCF_029582105.1). Classification (NCBI taxonomy): domain Eukaryota; kingdom Metazoa; phylum Chordata; class Aves; order Passeriformes; family Muscicapidae; genus Oenanthe; species Oenanthe melanoleuca. The sequence continues at coordinate 3,558,886 of NC_079362.1, read as the reverse complement.
TTTGGTCCTCAGTATTCAGAAATATGTGCAATCAAGACTGTACATTGTCAGATCTTGTGACAAGCAGCTTCCTTCAAGGTAGGACTGTTAAATGATCTTGTAATTGGTATTTTCATCCTACCTCCAGTGAAAAAAGTCTTACTCAGTCAACATAAGATACATTAGTGGAATTCTTGGCTTTAGCATCTTTGAAATCTGCACAGAGGAAAGCGTTTTCTTTGCAATTTTACTTTTCTTCCCCATACATTACGTAAAGCGAAGCTTAATCATGAAAGTATAGACTGTTAAGCTGCATGATGCTGAATACATAGACAATGTGGTTTTCCATATTTGCAGAATTTCACAATTTTCATGGAAACTGTGTAAAACATATCGTGGATGATTTGACATCAGGGCAATGCTCAGTCAAATTGAGACTAGTTTTTCCAGAAACTGGGCAGTATATATCTTCAGAGGGACTGAAATAAAATACAGACTTCAGACCTTTGCAGTATAATATTCCTTATAATTTGTCTAAACTGTTTCTAAGGTTCTCATTTAGTTCTCTTTGCTAATGGTTGTAATTTTAAAACATGGTAAGGTGTGGACCGTGAAGGGAAAGTACATTTTTATATTCTGTTCATATTCTACTCTGAGCAGTACCATCAGTGCTTAAGGCACATCTGTAAAGTCAAAATTTATTTTCATTTTGTTACATCACCACTGGTATACCACTAGAAGTAAATCATGTGGTTCCAGTCTCTATAATTTCTTGGTCCCTGAGATAATCAGTAATTTCTGGTAGCAGGAAATAAATTAAGAAAAAACTTGAAATTTATGTGAGACTTTCAGCTCTAAATAAGGAAAACACATTTCCAGTTGCAGAAATTGCATGTTCTTAAAAGCTTCACTGTTGCCATTGATACGTTCAATGAATGTATTAGAATGCTCAGATCTTTTCAACTGATTGGAATAGCTCATTTATCATCAGATATTATGTACTTTAAATAGTATTGGCAAGTCCTGTATTTATTGATGATGCATACCCTTATCTGAGCCTCTTGCCCTTACAGAAATCATAAATAAAAATCAACCAGCATATCAGTTTTGGGTCTTCAGAGGGTTTTTTCCTTAATTTTGAATACAGAGATTAATGTTTTGTTGTAAAAAAGGTTCTAGTCTAGGACAGCTAGAATTTGCTAGGGCACAACATATTCTTCCTTCCAGAAACTAGTAACTCTCAGAATGCATAATGATCCTTCCAAGATAAACTGCTGCGCCTGAACTCCCTGGAAGGTGTTTGCAGATATGTGTATGTCAGTACTGCTGATTTCTCTCAATCTTTTCTGTAACTGAAATACTGTTTTGAGGTATCGGGAGACTTGCTTCTGTTAACCAGAAACAACAGAGGGTGCTCTTTCATACTGCATACTGAGATGCATATTTCCTCAGAACTTATATCCTTGCTTTCTCTTAGCTCATTATTTCAATGCTGTTTGCTTGAATATGTCAATATCAAAAGTTTTAAGTCAAATGTGGCTGCATTAATTCTTGTGAGTTTTCTGCCCATACTTCCCAAGGGTACAGAATGATTAGAGTTACCCTTCTTTTGTTTCCTGTACCGAGCATCAGAATTTCTATAATAGAATAGAGTACGCAAGTCTTAATCCTTCCACAGTACCAGTAGATCTTTTTTGTACCATGAACATTTTATCCAGTCTGCCTATTGGCAAGTGGATTTTGGATTTATTGACAGCAAAATCCAATTATATCTTCCTAGTTTTCTTGTTGTTCATATTCTCCAAGTAGTTACTTAAAGAATAGGGTTGGGAGATCTGGATTGTGTTCACCCCTCTGTCTTACAATTCTTGTAAAGGTAATTCTCTAAAGCTTCATCCTTTCCATCTGTAGAATAGGAGGAATGATAATTGTGTGCCAGCTGTCTTCTGGTGGGCAGAACATTCAAAAGTTTCTCTGTTTCCATCATACGCACAGCTCTACTTAAACACGCTGCTTGCAAAGGTCTGTGAAGAATTTTCTGTGCTGACTACTCATCATTCCCAAGAGGCAGCTCTGAGGACATGGAAACATCTTTTAGCACTATCCCTGATTCTCGGGATAGTGCCCACTTGGAAAGCAGTGCGAAGCAGCAACTGCTGGTTATGCCATATTGGACTAGCAGAAAACGTGGGACTGTGCAGGCTGTGATAAGGAGAACAGCAAGGAAAAGCAGATCTGGGAGAGCTGTTGGGATGGGCAAGGTTGTATCTATATGCAAAATAATTTGCCTTATCCTCTGAGAAGCTGAAATAACCAGCTACCTTGTCATAGTCACTAATGTAAAAACCTGCCTTTCAGTACTGCTGGTAATGGGACACAAAATGGTGTGAAATAATTTTTCTTTTAATTTACTATTTTATTACATAACACTAGCTAGGGCTTAGTTTTCCTATTGCAGCGAAGGCATTTGGGGATCTCAACCTTTCTTATTTCTTCCATTACTAGACATCACTGCTAGTTCTTTGTGAGTTTTGTAGGTAATGCATATAAATGCCCATTCCCAACTTGGAGTGAACTGCTTTGATGTTCAGTGGTACTCCAGACTCTTAAAAATGTCCAATTATCCAAGAATATTCTCTTTCTCAGTGACATTTCTTAAAGCAGTATGAAGTCCAAAGAGTGCAAAAGGCGTAACAGGCTTTTGAGTTGAAAAATGGCTTGTAGTCAGGTATGGGGAGTTAGTACTTCTATGAAATTAATGTTTTACAAAACTGAAAATATGAAAGTTTACTTTGCCTCAGAGTGGCATTAATTTTAACTCCTGCTGTTTAATAAAGGAAAATGAATGCACACTAGAGCGTTTGCAGGAACTATTGAATATAGTATCTCCAAAATCTAGCTGATTTTCTTAGATTTACTTCTTGAAATAATATGAGAAATTTTACTTACAAAAATTGGATGTTAAATACATTAAGGAAAAATGTTCCAAATGTATTTTGTCTTTCCTAATCTTTCTTAATCTTCTTAATCTTAAAATCTTTTTTAATATAGTCACAATTAAACAGACAATGTATTTTGTTTGCACCTTTGTCCAAGGAGACTGTTTCATATTTCTCGTTTTTCCAGTTGTTATATTCTTTGTTTGGTTTCTTAGAAAAAAAGAAAGGAAAAAATGTATCGTGCAAACCAGTATTTGCATGCAAAATTGCATCTTCAGAAGTGCTCTTTAAACTGTGGCCTGTCTATGCAGACCTAATTGCAAGACCAAGTGAAATATACTTGCAGGAAAAATAACCCAATGACTTTTTAGAAGGAGCATTTTTTTGCTCCCCATATGGAAAAAATATTGTTTCTTAGAATATGTATGTATGTACTTCGCTTTTTAGTTTCAAACTTATTTTGAAGTAGCATAAAACCCAGGAGAGACATTCCTAGCTGTAAATCTGTTTCATAGAAATATTTGATAAATTTAGCCTGCTATTGCTTGTGGGTTGGTTTTTTTTCCTTTAAATATGTTGCATATGAGACAAATAATGCATCCTGACATACATTTTAGATCAATCTGCAGTTTTGTTGTGTTTGATCACTTAGGTGCAAAAGTTTGATTCATACACCTGTAAAATGAGTGTAGCAGCACATAAGTGACCTAAATGATAAACAGTGTGATTAAGCAGTGTTTCTAAAATAAGATTTTTATCTTTTTATCTGATGATGGTAATTGTAGAAATACACAAATATTTTAATCTATCTGCAAGTGGAAAATAACATTGATCTAAAATGAAAATCATGTATTAAAATTTTATGCAGAGAATGTTAGCGGCAAATAAAATTGGAGTTGTGTCTTATTTAAATAGCATGACAATTTTGTACTTTGTGGATATGTTTAACATCTGGCATACAGCAATTCCCAAATTCCAATCAGACAGATTTGATGTGTAATTGACAGATTATACAGGCTGCAATGCAGATTCAATTTTAATAGTGCAACTCTTGAAATTAGTATTCTTCAAAAATTGCTTTGCCATAGAATATTTACAAAACAAATAATGTGTTTAATTCAACTTGTAATAGGTGCAGGTGAGAAAAATTATTATAATTTCTATGAGTTACTTTAAGAAGTGTGTCAAATGTGTGGATTCATGGTGTGCAAATAATGTTAGGGGATTAGAGGGTATTGAGTGTTTAATACAGTGGTATTATAAAGTCAAAGCTAATTTTAAAATTTCTAATAATGCCTTAATGGAAGATTCAGATAATTTCAAATATTTCTGTCAGTATTTATGGTGTGTCCTAAATAATGTTAAACAGTAATGAGGCCTGAATAACTAGTAGAAAAACTAGCATGCAGCCCAGCATCTTAATTTCTCTTAGAATGCTTACCATTTTTTGCTTATTTTACCCTTCTATTGATATCCACTTGGCAAGCCTGGGAAGCAAAAAGAAAAAAAAAAAAGAAAAAAAAAATCTTACATATCCATGATCAAAAATGAGCGCCTGATGGCCTGAAGGTTGAAATAATTATCTCTGGTGGCCGTGCAGATCTCAATGTCAAAGCTAGGAACCACAGGGCAGCAGAATTAAAGCATGAAAACTGGCATGAGCACAGACAACTGCTTGAGGCTCTTTATTA